>NW_026267207.1:405313-415768 GCF_000697945.3 Frankliniella occidentalis | reverse complement strand
CGGGGCGGGGCGGGGCAGCGGTCCAGTCGGCCGGCCTAATCTCTGCCGCGGCTGCCGTTCCCTTTCTAATCGCCGACCGGACCCCGAGTGTATCCTGGCCTCGTCTAATCCGACGTCTCCCTGCCATTAGGTCCCGCGCCGGCCGCACGGGCCGTTCCATAAGTTTAAGGCGGCCAGACAGAGAGAGAGAGAGAGAAAGAGAGAGAGGAAGGGGTGGGGAGCCGAGGAGGCACTTGATCTGTGGTGTCGCTCTGCCCCCCGCGCCCGGCCGGGGTAGCGCCTGCCAGCAGCCGGGTAGGCTGTGCCGCCGGGCGCCGCTGCGCCCTGACTGCCTACCCGCACGGCGCGCAGACCTCCCGGCGGGCCGCCCTGGCGGACTGTCGCACTCCGCAACTGTCTCCCCACCCCTCCCCTTCCTCTCTCTCCGCCACGTCTCTCCGTGCCCCCCACCATCTCGCCCACTCTCTCTCCCTCTTGCTCTCTAGCTGTGCTACGCTTTAATTATTCAGCCTGCAAGCCCTCGGAGATGCTGGGCTTGGGGCCCTGGTCGCCGCTCCGCCCGGCCCCACCACGCCTCTGTACGCCCCGCCACGCCCCGCCCCGCCACTCCCCTCCGCTGCCGCCGGACGTTCGCAGTGAGTTGGGGTCCTCCTCGGCCAGTCCCGCTCGCAGAAGGGGGCCCAGCCCAAGCCCAGTGATAAGTGGCGAGTCTGTGCGCGGGTGCGCGCGTGCGCGCGTGCGTGTATTCTTGCGCGAGAGACAAAGAGGGAGAGACAGAAAGAGACGAGCGGTAGGACTTAGGGCGGGAGTAAAGGAACGGAGATAATCACAACGAATTCCAATTTGGTCGATGTCTGTCGATGCGCTGATGGTCGTGATAGTGATACGCAGAGACACGTGTCTCTGAAGCCATCACGGATAAGATGACTGCATGAGAAAGGGAGGGGGGTGGGCGTAGCAAAAGCAGAGCGGCGCCAGAGAGAAATGCCGTACAAATGGCTCCATGATGCAAACCGGATATTGCAGGGGTTTGCCCCGGCAACGCAGTCGGAAGCTGCGATCGCTCGCTCCCCTCCCCCTTGTCCGCACCAAATCGTGGCACGGCGGCGCTATGAAGTTATGCATGGGGTGCCTGGGTGGGCCCCGCTCTCGCAATAAGCAGCAGGGGGGATATCCGCACTGCATTCGGTGCAGCTCGCGCGCGCTCCTACGTTGTGTGCGCGTATGTGTGTGTGTGTGTGTGTGTGTGTGTGTGTGTGTGTGACGGCCACATTGATCGCCTGACCACCGTCATGAATAAAACATGCCCGAGAGAGATGGAGATGGGAGTGCGTCTCGGGGACGCCCACTCTCCGAAAGAGAATGGGGGCCGGCTGCCGATACACGTGACGAGAGGTGTGGTGGGCTCCGCGGCGGCGGCCGGCGCGACGCTTGCACCGCGGAGTGCATGCAGCAGGAGGTCGTGGTGGGGCAGGTGGCTTCAGCAGTGAGAGACGGGGAAAGAGGAAAAAGTAAGATGGGGGGGGGGGGGGGGGTAGAAAGAAACACAGGGCTTGTATTTTTTTTGTCTCCTGCTACGAGATCTTCTCCATGTAGTGTGTGTGCGAGAGAAAGTACGAGAGAGAGAGAGAGAGAGAGAGAGAGAGAGAGAGAGAGAGAGAGAGAGAGAGAGAGAGAGAGAGAGAGACGGGTAAAGGGAGAGACACAAAGAAACTCGAGTGTTCGTGCCAGCCTACTACCACCCCTGGCGCCGGGTGAGCCTGTTTGAGCTATAAGGACCGTGCGGGACATATGTTTTGTGGTGGGGAAAAAGAAATGGGGTGCATTTTGCACGGGGTGTGCTGCGCGGCGCTGCGCGGTGCTGTGCTGCTCCCCCTGCTCCTCGCCTTCCATTACTACCGCCCGGCCAGTCCCAGAGGGAGCGTCTGCTCCCGCTCCCCTCCCTGCCGCCCGTCACGCCGGACGTGGAGCACTACTTAGTGCAGATTATATGGGCCGGTCGGGCTGTCTTTCTCGGATTTGATTGTTTGTAAGTGAATTTAATCACGGTCGAGTTGGCTGGCTGGCGCGGCTGGATAGGGTGGGCGCGGGGGAGGGTGGGGTGAGAAAGGTGTCTGCTGGCTGGGCGGGCTGGCGATGGCGAGCGACTCTGTCTGGAACGGACACTGCCAGAAAGATCAAATCACTGTGAAAAATATTCGTAAGTTTACAGGAAAATTTTCCATAATGTGAGTCCGTAAAGTTACAACTTGGAGCTGTAAAATTACAATCACTTCCTATCGACTTGGAATTAATCGAGGAGCAAAATAGGTCCGCCGTTAAATTTACAACATTATTTTGTAATTTCAAATTTCAAAAATGTCTCTACTTTACGAGGAAATTTTTCACAGTGATCGGACAAACACACATACCTTTCAAAGCTTTGTCAAAGGCAAAGCCCCTAAGATATATTTATTTTGAATGGCATGAATGGCATGCTGTGCTAAGTATTTGGTCAGTAGTACAAAAAGTGCACTGTTAAATCCTTTCTAAATACAAACAAATTTGTTTGTCTCGATCGAGATACGCAAATTCTAGCATTTGGCTGTTTTTTAATTACAGAGCATTTGAAAATCCTTTGTCAGCTACTTGAAGCAAATGCGCGTTGGAAAATTTTAACAGTGGGTTGAATTATTTCTTAAACGATTACAAAATCATGATAAGCAATTAATAAGTTTTTATCCCATCGTTATCGCGAAGTAAAAGGCATAGGCCTCCGCAGGAGCTTATTCACAAATAGTTTAATAAGGACCTTCTTGCTCCCTGAGCGGATACGCGGACCTCCGAGGTTCGCCCGTTTCGCTAACTCCCTGGTCGTGGTGCGATCCCGGCCCCGGGCCGAGCGTGGCAGTGGCCCCATCGATGTACCGATAAAAAGTCCGTGGAAGTAACCCGAAGAGGCGTGGGAGCCACTCGGGGCAGGGGTCACGGGACTTGGCAGCGCCGATGGTCATTCCAAGGAGTGCCGGCCGGTCCGATGGATTCTTACGTCGAATGCGAAAAAAAATATAATTAAATGCGGTTGGAGTACTTGTATTTTCGAAGTGCAACATTGGCTTATTTTAGGAGTTTTAATAAAAGTGTGTGAGCCTATCGTACCCGAGTCTACGAGCCGCGGGCCTGCTGCACGAGGGGTCGTCAACTTCGATATTCCTCCGTACACGGACTGATATTACCTCAAATATTACACCAATATTAGCCATATTACTGGTAATATTACTTCGATATTACACATTTTTCTAGTATTATGACGTCACAGCTTGAAAATTGGCTCAATATTACCAATATTATTTGTAATATTCAATATTCCTCCGTACACGGCCAAGGAGAGTTGACGACCCCTCGCTGCTGCATGCCGTGTCGTCCTTGCCGCGTCCCTCTCAAGGCCGGGGGAAGAATAGCGACATGATTAATAGCGGTGAGGTACCTGCCGCGGGCCACCGCGTGTATCGGTGAGTAGCACTCGGCTGGAGAAGGGTCTGGGCGCGTCGGGCACACGGCAAACTGCACCTTTCTTTCCCCTCCTCAAACTAATTTTGTTTTGTTTCATGTATTCGCAGTGCACCTTTGGAGGTACGCACGGCGGCCGGCTCGACTGCTTGAGGCGCCTTTGCTGCGACTCACAAGGTAAGGGCAATCTTGAACAATTTCTCAAGTCGCGACGGCGGATATTGCGTAATATGTAACAACGAATTGTTTTGGAGAGAAAAGGGGAAAAAAAGAAGTTGAGATGGGACGGGATAGGTTGTGGCGGCACAGCCATTCCTGTCTCATTTCAGGCATGACCTCCCTCAGAGTGGGGCACATTTTGCGTTATTTTTTGCACTAGACCCGTGCCACCCGGCTTAAAGTCGCGTGCAGGGGTGATGGACGGGATGACTAAAGATAATGTCTGAAAATTTAATTTTTATTTTGTGCTCTAAATTTTAAGAAAAGGTTTCTGTCCGGCGTCCGGTAGCTTTGCCATTGCTTGTGTGTAGTTCATCTGATTGTGTAAAAATTTCGTTTCCGTTTTCGTTTGGTCATTGTTCGCACTCACTCTCCTGTGCACATGAAATGTAATCGAAATAATAAAAAATATATCTCTGGAATTATTACAGCCGCTGAGATGATTTGCAATGATTTGCGCCCAGACAGACTTGGCGCCAACGGCCGCGCGCACGCACACACACGAGAATGCGTCGCGGTCCCCCTCCTCTCCCTCCCTCTCTCTCTCGTCCTCGCCGGCCCGCAATATTTCTCCCGAATGGGACGTAATTGTGGGTTCTCGTGGCCTCTGGCAGTGGCCTCACACATAAGAAAACGCACCCAGCGACGCAGCCTGGACCTGTGCAGCGGTGCCAGGCAGCGGCGGAAAAATGGTAATAATAATAAAAAAAAAAATGATGCGGAATAAAAATGAAGAGAAGAAATGGGGGGAGGGGGAGGGAGGGAGAGAGAGGGCACTGAAGGGAAAGGGGATCGCGATGAACACTGTAGACTGTAGGAGAGGCTGGGACAACAGCGTCCAGCTGTGGTGTGCGTGTGTTCGTTGAGGAGCAGAGGAGCTGAGCGAGGGGGTAGGGAGGGTATCCAATCGCCCCGCAGGCCCGCAGGAGGCAACCGGCAACCTCTCTCCTCCGCAGAGCTCTTTACCTGGCCTTGAGCGATATCACGTGGATTTGCGGGGGAGGAGCAGAAGGAGAAATATGGCATTCGATTTTGATGTGCATCGGGCACAATATTGCGACGCTATTTACATTGCCCTGATAAGGACGATATAGTGGCTGGGTCTGGCGAGGCGGCCCACAACGGCCCGAATAAATAAAGTCTGCTTCTGCTTCAGGCTTGCTGTTTCCCTCGCAGGCTCCCCTGCAGCAGCAGCGGTCGTGGTTAAGCAATAGCAGCTCAAGTGTACCACAGCTAGGTCCGAATCCAGCGTAATGCTGTGATGCTGCCATAGGTGATCGCTAGACTGCTAGTGCACTAACATCCCCTCTGACATCCACTGCGCTTCCTGGTGAGAGTGTGAAGTAATTTTCAGTCTCCTGTAGTTTTATTCTCTTTTTGAAACTTAGTCTATGAATTTACTAAAACCATGAATTGCAATTTTTTAATAACTTTCATAAAACTTCTTAATTCTCTTTTTAATTTTACTTAAAGAGCCCTGGCTGCTGTGCAGGATGGGGCTTTTGCAGAAATTTTAGGTCTCACATTAGTCACGGTTCGCTAATTTGCCTGTGATGTTGATTTAAGGAACCTCTGCCAACAACAGGATAAGAAATTTCGCTCTACTCATTTAAAAGCCAGTAATGCCTATCCTCGCACAGAGGCTGACAGAGCTGACAGTCTCAGACAATGTTCTTCTCTTGGCTCCTGCAAGTAGTAACTTGTATAAGTGTCTCTCACATTATCACACTAAATTTTTACAGTGTGGGCAGTTGTATTAATCTCCAGGAATTTATTTCCAGTGGAACTCGAGTTTCCACATTGGTTACCCGGTTAATTGAGCTTGACCAATGGAACGAACCCCTGTCAACAACAGGATAGGCAATGACGCTGTACACGTGTTCTCACCAGTACTATATACGTCACAGAGGCTGAGCCTTGGAGTCTAGGCTATTTGGAAACGGGTAACGTTTCCTACTCTCTTTTAGAGCACTGTCGGCGTTTGTATGTTGTTTTAATAGTTTCGAACGTTGTTATCATGCCCCTTGGTTTGCTTCAATTTGTAGGAAGTTAAGTTAATTATCCTCGTCTGATTCATGTTCTTTGCTTCCGCTCTTCTGGGATCAACGAAAGTCCTGCGATATGCTTAAGTTTTGAATTCGTTTCTGGAATTTCTGTGAGTATTATACAACATACAACCACTTTTGGGGAATATTATTATTTCCAACAACAATGGTTGCAATCCAAAGAACGCATTTGTGCAATTGCAAATTGGTGCAGGAATGAACAACTCAATACAGTACTGCCTCGATCTTGACTGTGGAATCGGGACCGGACTTCAGCTTAGATAGAACGGCCCGAAAGTTAGCCACATGTTGCGAGTCTATTGTGACGACGCGCGCCCGGGCACCGGCCAGTTGTAAATGCTTTGTCTACCGGCCGGCCGGCGAGCTCGCGCGAGCTCGGAAGGTTGTAAACCCCCTTCCGTGAGCAGGGACCGCCACAAAATTTCAGCTTAGATCGGGGCAGCTTAGATCGGGGCAGTACTGTATCCCATATCTAGTAACTAGACCAGACATTAGTAGGGTAAGGGGCCCAGTAGTCGACAGTTTAAGAGTAAGGCTTTTCAAAATTGCCTACAACGAAGCGTGGGTGTAGGGTAGCGTCAAGGGAAAATTTCGGGGGTGTAGTGGAAGGATCAAACTTAATGCCCCATAGGTCAAAAATGGAAATAAATACATTTTTGTACACAAAAATGTAAACCAAAAGACAATGTTCATTGGCCCAGTAGTCGACACCTTTGGCCCAGTAGTCGACACTGCCTGGCCCAGTAGTCGACACTGCCTGGCCCAGTAGTCGACACTCTGTCATTTTACCCGGATTGCCGTGTCTGATGGGTCCCTGCAGCCTGGCTAGCCTTCCCCTGCCTCTCGATCGCCTTTTTGGATATCAGGTTGTCCTTCTTGGCCCTCTTTGCGAGGTGCTGCTCGGCTTTTCCGGCCTTCAATCAACCTTTTTTGAAATATGGTGAAAAACATTTTTTTCTAGTTCTAAAGAACGCCGTTTTTTGGCTACATATCGGAAAATAATTTTCTTAGCGAATTAGTCTAAAATGAAACAGTTCTGTCGCGTCAAAGCGCACCTAATAATGAATAGGACGACACGATGTGACATACGAAAACCGTGAAGTGCCGGCAATAGCTTGGTATTTAAACCTTAGTTTGTTACCTAAAATATCTTGCGGGCAAGCTAAAGATGTTATCGCACAGCGTATCGACACCTGAGTTATATCCCTATATTAATTCCACACCGAACCACATATAGCCGCTCCCGGGATTATGCCCACGACGGCCCAGGGGGGTAAAAAGTGTCAATTTCCCTCAATGACCAAACCAATGACCCAACTTCGAACCCTTTGAGAGGGGTGGAAGGTCAGACAATGAGTCAGAATGGACTGTGCCGCAAGCTTGGGATATCTTGAAATACTTTATTCCAGGTATACTTGTTCAATCCCAGTTTTGCACTCCACCCTAGCGGCCAGCCGCCCGGACTGGCGCGACTGCGGCGGTGCAATTGGGGTTCCAACCCCCTCCCCCCTCGACCCTTATGTCTGCTGACACTTCTCTCAGGCAACCGGGGCACGTTCCCAGAGAAATGCTTTACACAAATGGGGCACTGACAGCAAACTCTATCATTCGGCACTGTATTGACACCTGGTGCTTTACGGATGTCATCATGATGTATTACGGACTAGAAAATTAAGGACACACGATCCCAACAACATTTTACGTTGACAAAGGGCCCTAGTTGTCGGAATAAGCCCGTATGAAGGTAGCACACACTCAAAATAAAGTAAGTGTCGACTACAGGAACAGATGTCTTTTTCTGGCCCAGTAGTCGACACCGCCAATATTTACGCCCCTGACCGCAATTTTCAAAAACCTAAATGGGGAAAGATAATACATATCTTTGACAACAACACAAACGTCCTCCGGAACTACTCGGTTGAATGGCAGCCTCACAGAACCTTCCGAGCAAACACCTGCCCACTACTCCGGAGCTAAGAAATGATGGCTCGATATGGCGCGACGAGCAGTGTTCTGTGCGAAGCGCTCCCTTCCGGCTCCCGAAGGTGGCACAGAATCGGCAATGGGTTCATTGTATTCTCAATAGAGTGCGCCTAAGCCTGGCAAAACGTTCGAGACTCTAACGTAAACTACCTCGCGGGAATTCGATCGCAAAGTTGAAAGTGTCGACTACTGGTGTACTGTCGACTACTGGGCCCCTTACCCTACATTGTATAATTATATGTGTCTAGATCACGCTTGGATGGTGTGCCCTTTCAACGACTTCCAATGAATGTGGGGTTTCTTATGCATTTCTGGCCACTTCGAATAATTTATCAAACTATTCGGGAAGTTCAGCAACATTTGGAAATGTCCAAACTTGTCAGAAGACCTGAATTTTCAAACTATTCGAGGTGCAAAATTTCCAGTCCATTTTTCTGTACTTTCAGAACAATCTTGGATATGTATGTGCCCCACTGTCAGACAATAGTGCAACTCTCTCTGTTTTTTTGTATATTCTTTGTTGTTCTCTTGGTAGGCAAAGGCTATGCGCCTTCTCTCTCTCTCTCTCTCTCTCTCTCTCTCTCTCTCTCTCTCTCTCTCTCTCTCTCTCTCTCAGCATTCCGCAGACGGCGCATGCGCCCGAGGCATTTCATATTTATGAGTGTCGCCGTGATGTATGTGGTCCGCAAGACGCCTGGTGCTGCTGCTGCTCTCCAGCCAGGGCGACTTGACCGGCTCGCGCGGCCCGTTTTGGGCGGGGCCCTTTGTGGTGCGGCTTTCTGCCCCAATTGTCCTGGAAATGTGTTCCCCGCACGCCGCACACGACAAGGCCTTCGCCCATACGGTACCCATCGAGAGGAAAGCGGGGTGTGAGAGAGAGAGAGAAACTTTGAGACGGGCACAACAAGCGCAAGCTGTCCTTGCAGTGTCGTCGCCCCATCCCACCCCGCCCCGCCTGCTCCCGGGAGGCACAGGCGCCCTATCGCGGCCGGCCGTAGCAGACTGGACTGGTCCCGGGGCCCGACCGCGAGAGTCGCTTCGCAAAAACGAACGAGTGCGGTCGGGCCGACCCGCCGGCCGCCCAGGGCCGCCCATGGCCCAGCCGCAGCAGAGCAACTTTGAGGCCGGACAAAGCCGAACCCCGCGGGCGGCAGCGACCGAGGGGCAGCAGGCATGGCGGAACTCGGAGGAGGAGTGGGGCAGCGAGAGAGGGTTGTCACGGGGCAGTGCTCGCTCAAGTCAAAAAAGAAAAGAATGAAGAGGAAGTTCTGTTTAGCCGTACAGTACAGGGCTTACATCCATTTCGTTTGGCATTTCGATTGACTTTCACTATCGCCGTAGAGCAGACCGCCTTGGCTCGTCGTCGTAATTTTGGACGAGTAATGTTTATGAATTACCGGAAGGTAAACAATGTTAACCCAACGGGCTGCATGTCGGACACTCGGTGTGTGAATTTCCACTTGCAATTCTGAATATGTGTGTGTGATACTCCAAGGAATATTCACAGGTTAACTTGTGCAAGTGTGTGAATTAAAATTCAAACACTTCCAATCCAAGTGAGCGAAGATCGGGACACTTTGACTTTCCAGTATACCGCTCCGAGTGAAATTGAAGGGAAGAGTGGAGGGAGGGAGAGCAGTCGTCTGGGCTGGGTGTCGGCGAACGTGAAGTAACTAGTGCGAGGTGCGTGCCTGCGAAGGCCACGAGGCGGGCGGGGACACTGTGAAAGGCACCGCAGCCAGTGGAGCCGAGAGACAAGTAGCCTACAATCTATCTTTCGTGTTCTTGTACGGCCGATCCTATAACCTTATTACCTGACTATTACCTCTATGACTGGATGGGTGGACCCGACCATTACACTATTTTCTACCCCTCGGCTTCATTGAACTACACAACGTATTTCCAGACTTACGGTCCCTCCCGGCCCCTTGCGGTTATGAACATAATCTAAAACTGCGCTCAAGGACCAGGCATCCAATTGACGGAGCGTACCGTAAGCTTTCGCTGTAGGTTTTTCTAACTGTGCGAATCCGTCGCACTGCTGTTGCTGCTCCCGTACAGCTTTTGAGGAAATTTTCACCCCCTCCCTCTATTACCTTTGTTGTAAAAGTAAGTACAGTTCACACCGCGCTAAGTACTAAGTACCCCGTCCGCTCCGCGATCCTCTTTGGGCATTATTCCTGCTGGCCGGGGGATGTCTGCCTGGAATACCTCCTCAATTACACTTGAAGGACGAAGGACCTCCTGCTGTTGCTCTCCCTCCTCCACCTCTTTTTTTTTGTTTGTTCCTTCTTGTTGTTGCGTGGAGTAGCCAGAGGCGAGCGGCTCTGTCGCGGCGGCGAAGGTCGTGGCGGGGTCGTGGAAGGCATTCTCTGCTGCTTCCCAGGTGGCTTCAGGGGCCGGGGGGGAGGGGTGTGTTGACCCACAGCAGCGTACGACGTCCTCTGGGGTTTCCGGGCGGGCTGGGGGGTAAAAACTCGCAACGTGGTCCAGGTTGCGGTCGGCACGGAGGGCGGGGGTGCGGGGAGTGCGGGGCAGGGACACCCACGGGGTAGGAAATCAGGCCAGAGGATTGTGGTCGCACCGCGCCGCGCCTCGCGGGGACATTTCCACCCTCGTCACGTCCTGCCACCACTCTATTTCACTTTTATTTTTCTGGCACGCCGCTGCTGCTGCTGCTTTCGTTTCGTGTGCCCCC
>NW_026267207.1:398677-405073 GCF_000697945.3 Frankliniella occidentalis | reverse complement strand
CAGTTCTGTGTTACTGTAAGGCATGTTCATTGCCTTACAGTAACACAGAGTGTGTCCCATAGGGCAGTTACGGCCCCGCCGGGCGCGGCCCTCGACACGGAACCGTCTCGCTATTCCGTCAACAGGCCTTTGGGAGCTAGTGGCGGCGCTGCGGTGATTCCGTGCTCTCTGTTGTGGTCGCTGCTGGTCGCCGTTCCGTTGTTACCAAAACCATTACTACGGGGGGAAATAAAGTTCGGACACGACGTGACCAGTTGTGCCTCGCATAAAGCATCACCGAAGTATTTAGGAAGATAGACACGAACAAATGTTTTCTTATTTATAAAATACATTTTTTTGACCTATAGTGTCAATTTTACTCTTGACGCAAGAAGATACAAACATACCTTTTGATTGGGAACACTGTTTTCGCTGCAAGGGAGACATCGCGTTGTGCCTCGGGAGTAATAAATCTTTAGTCACTTTTAGTTGAAACTGTACTTGAAACGAGGAATAGTTTTTCTGTGTGTATATTTGTTTCTTCTCTTTAGCCTAGCCCTTAGCCTTGTACTTTTGTTGTCAATGAAGGCGAGGGAAAAGGAAAGACATAGTAGACAATCTGATGCTAGTTCCAGTGCAACAGGACTCATGTCATCGGGCCACGGTGAATCGAACAGTTAACGGGCCCTGTTAGGTGAGGTGGTATATATATATATATATATATATATATCGCATATAGTATCTGGCGAGGTTTTTATCTTCTTGTTCTGCTGCGAATAACTTGGGCCATTGACGACGCGAGCGCTCATCAAAGATTTACATGAGCGCCCGGGGCGCGGCGGGCGTTCTGCTGTTGGCCACGGGCCTAGGGCTACTAATTTACAAAACTTTGCTCGTCCCATTCTTCGGCTCCTCCCTCTCCACTACTCCCTGTACACCCCCTCTCTCTGCGTCCCCGTTCTTCCATTACCATGCATAGTGAAGGCGACTTGACCTAGGGAAGGGATTGCTTCTCCTCCCCCCGGACCAACCGCTTTGACGGTCTTTTTTCTCCGCCTTTTAGAGCTGGGAAAAATCAAAAGACCTTCCCGGCTGGAAAATTCTTGTGCCGCGACACGCGCAACGCGCACTTCACGGGGCGGAGCGTGAAAATTTAAGAAGTTTGTTAGGGCAGAAAGTTAGTTTGTTCATGGTCTGGGGGAAGTCCCCCGTGTAAAGGCATGCGACCCTGTGGTGGGAAGGGAAGGGGGAGTAGCCGGGGAAGGACCTCTGCGCCTACAAATAGCTGGCTTGTCCGTATTTAGAGCGCACGCTTCTTGTGCGAATGTGCGCGGCAGTGTGAGTGCTGCGTGTCGCTGTGTACGCGCGGTGCGCATTCTAAGGGCGGCCCGCGCCCGCAGGGCTCAAATAATGTTTTATGACTCCCAGACAGCCCGACACCGGACTGCACTTAGGCCCTTGGGGTGCGGTGCAGGGCGCGGTCTCACGGCGTGAGGTGGTTGTGGCGGTGGCGATGGCGACGCGACTGCCGCGCGGCCCCCAGGTCCTTTGCGCATAGCACCCGAAATGTTTCGCAAGTGGAATGTCTGCACCCATCGGAACAACATGGTTTTATTACCGTTCAGCTTTAATAAACTTGGAAAATTCTTCGTGAATTTCTTTTGTAACCTAACACGAGTCGAACGTCGAAGAATCCTCATTTGTTTTCAGGCTGCTTCATCCAGGAAAGCGTTTCCTTGAAACTAGAGAATTTCCTTGAAATTGTCCTTGAATCAAGGAAATTGGCCTAAAATAAACCTAAGAAAAAATTTCCTTTAAGAGGAAATATGTCTTATTTTGGAGAAAAGTCTTTAACTGAGGGTTTTATTTTTTTCGAGGAATTGATTTTCTGGGACGAGTTGTCCGCCTGAATAAAATTTTTAGTTTGGCGCTGACCCCACCGTAAAATCCATGCAAACTATCTTTGCAGTGTTGCAAAAAATTTGCGTGCTCTGCATTGCAAAGGCTTAGTTCGTACTGCACTGAGAAATTTGTTTAGTCCTGGACCTGGGCCTGGGCACTGGTCTCTTATTCCTCCGATCCGCACTGAACTATTTCCTCTAAGGACAAATTATTGCCTGGCCACACACCCCAGTAACACAAAAACGTCGCACGTAGTGTAATTTTTTTCAATCGGCAAATTATTGTGACATAAACGAAAATCCAATAGCATAGGCTTTTCTAGTCAGAAGATTATTTCTGGTCCATCATATTTAAACTATCTACCATTCTGTTGTATTTTTATCGATTCCTGTTCGAATCCACAAAAGTGGTTTTTCGCTTCCATTGCGATAGCTGGTAGATAAAGATTTTCGTGCCGAGGAAAAAAGAGTATAGGGATAGAATCATTTTTCTCATTTCGTATATCGCACCGATAGTCCGCATCTTTTTTGCTTCTGTTGTCCGACAATCGTACGACAGTTCTGTGTTACTGTAAGGCATGTTCATTGCCTCTCACCAAAATTTCTGGTCGCGGGAAGTAAATGTTTAGTACTTGGATCAAAATACGACGCAACAGACAACCGTCTTGTCCTGAGGGAGATATTTTTTCTCAGTGTGCAAATAAGAAGTAGTGCGTATTGTACAGAAATTCTTTGCAAGCTGTCAGCATATTTGCAAACAATAGGTTTGCATACTCAATGCAATGGTTAACTTTCCATACACTTATGAGGAAGTTTTGGGGTAGTTCGGTGGAAAATTAAAAATGATCCCCCACCCCCTATTTGTTTTTAAATATGTTATTCTCTTTGCTTGATTTTCTATTTGCCCTTTATCTAACCTTTTAACTACCGTTATGGATTGTAGCCCACCTTGGCGCCCATAGGATGGCGGCCCGGCCCGCGTGCCATGCGCAGCCCGTTACGCGGTGCATCAAGTGGGCCATTCTTCGGCCGGCTTCTTCCTCGGCCCGGCTTTGGCTCGGCATCACCTCGATCCTCCTCCCTCGGACCAAATGGCTTGGACACGGTAGCGATTGGGTCCAATCCACCGCCCCCTCGCAGCAGCAGCAGCAGCCCCTCGAAGAGGAGCTCTTGAGCGGGGCCGAGCCCGGGCCGCAGGACGCAGCCTGATAAAGTGGATGTGCCCTCGCCTTGCATTATAAATAACCCTGCAGTTGCTGCGGCGGGCCGTGCCTGCCTGGTGGGGTTGAGGCCGAGCGGGGTGTGGAGATAGTTTGGGATGCGCCCGAAACATTCGACTAATATGGATGTATCTGCGTGGGGCCAGGTGTGGCTGTGTGTCGGCACACTGGACTTGGTTACGTTTCGGTGTGGTCCTCTATGTATCATGCCTTTCTTCTCAGTTATAATTTTGCATGAATTGGTGTTACTGAAACTCGTGCCTCTTTGCATAGTCTGATACCAAAACTGGTAACATCAATTGACGTTACACGTTTCACATTAGTTCTTCTGCACATGAAGGCGGAGTGTTTTTTGCTATGTGAGCCGTTAACACTAATTGTCAAACGACACCTTTTCGTGTTTACCGACGCTGACCTCTACCTTGATTTCTTTCTTGACATTTCCCTTCCGTTGCGTGGGCCTCGTGGCGGTGGTCTCAAGTGTAGGTTGGGCCTTTCCTTCCCATAATGGGGTCCCCGCCCGCAGCTGCGTCCGAAACTGCGCCCCCCCTGCCCCTACCCCCCACAATCCTGGTCACGCCGGCTGCCCCCTCGGACGCTGCCCGCACCCATGGCGTGGTGCGGCGTGGTGCGGCTATGCCTCCCTCGGCATACATCACGGTTAATTGAGTGGACCGAACGGCCACGAACATCCACCCCTCCGCCCACCCACCCCCTCTCCTGTATCGGCAGGGTGATGAACCGTGCCGAACCGGCGTGTTGTGCGGGATGGCAGCCTTCCTCTGGTGGAGAGAAGACTTCTTTCACAGACACTCAGGCGACGGTACAGGACATGTTGGGTAACATTGCCCCCTCTGCCAGGACTGATTTGCGGTATATTTAAATAACGTCGGAGTGCTTGATGAACACTAACCCTTTAACTGCTTCAATACACACACGCCGATTTATGTATCGAAGACGACTACTCTCCGACAAGAAAAATGGTACAGGCATAACTTGGTAAACAACCCGAGATGCCAACCTTTTGTTTTTTCATCTTGCCGATCTCTGTTGGCAGGTCTGGGCGAATCTGGCCCCCACCCCCTTTTCCCGAACTCTGTGCGCCCTGCTGTATGATATCCAATAGTGTTTTCCTCGAAAGGGTCCGTGATGCTATCTCCGTTCCGAGGTCGGGGTCAGCAGTAGTTGCGGAGGGGCAGGGCGGCAGTGGAAGGGGTCGGGTTGGGGGATCGGGGTGGGGCGCAGGTTAAGCTGGGGGGAGTGCTGGCTGAGGGTGTAGTTGATAAGCAACAAGCTGCAGCCGTATCACTCGCAGGTGATCGGCCTCGCGCTCCCACCCGCCCGCGGGTGGCGCGGGCAGGAACGGAGAATTTAATACGTCTGTAAACGTGCTAGTACATTCCCCCTCCCTCTCCCCTAATTTCTTTTTACCTTGGCGAAGTGTACGCGCGGGAATCAATACCCTGCTGCTGCAGAGGCGTGACAGCGGGGAGTCACCGCGGGAAGGGGTGGGGACTTATGCACAGCAAGGCTTTGTGAGCACTGTTGCTTATATGCGGCTTACATCACTGCATTTCGTTGTAATAAGGTACGGTGAATGGGTTAACGCCACTAAAAGCTTGCAGCTTGCAAGGCACATAAGATTTTAAAACTACTGTATGCGCAGTGCTGCACGCGCCAAATTACTGTATTTTTATTCTTTTTCGCAAACTTTCGTGTTCGACGAGGCACATTAGCGAGGAAAATTTCAAGCTCCTTCTTTCTCCTCCTGCGTCGATTTAAACACTTTTGTGCATACTTTTGTACGAAAATCATGCCCCCCAAAAAATGAATGCACAGAAGATTGCACTCATTGTTGGTTGGGGACGCAGCCGTTCCAGGTGGAGCTTGCTAGCGGCGTCCTGTGACCTTTGGGTGGGTGATGTGCCGTCGGTCACTGCGAGGGGCCATAGGGTAGGCGACGACGTGGCGGTGGTGGTAACGACGCCTTGCTAACGGGGCAATCCCTCCTCATTCGCGACCTGCCCCATCATTGTCACGCGTTGTCACACAGACTGAGTGGCGCTTCGTCTCGCTAGCCGGGCGGTGCCGCGCCGCGCCTCGTCTCTCCCGTCCTTGCGTCGCCTTCAAGACGATGCACACCCTCTCTACCCCACCCCCCCTTCCACACTCCTGGTCCTTTGTCCGGGATCGCCGGCGACAACTAAATATTCGCGCTCAGCCGAACTCTGCGTAACTTCTTCTTCCGCCCGCCCTTCTGAACGACCGCCGCGTCGCCGTCCGTCGGCCCCAATCGCCTTTTAACGAGTTGCTCGCGAGAAGAAGTGCAGCGCTTAACGAGCCCTCGTTTGCTATAATGCCGCCGGACACGCCTGACCGCCGCAGAGCGGCTCCGCTTCTCCTTCCACTCGATGCCGATGGAGTGGGCGGAGCCGCGCGGGGATTACCAGGGATTACCGACTACTATCCGTTCTGCGCTTCCTAATCGCGTCATGACAAATCAGGGCTCGTGTCGGCTCGTGTTGTTGTGAGTACAATTTAAGCAAGACCCTGAATGACATCTTTAAAAGTAACTTCCTGCCAGAAAATGACGACAATAATACTCAAAGTTCCTTTAACGGGAATTGCCTTCAGATAACGCGCACACGCACACGCACACACACATTACAGACATGTTTCTGCTGTATTATATGAGGCGGACGGCGGACGCGGGGCTGTGCAGTTCTGAGTGCAAAGCTAAGGAGGGGCAGCAGAGTGGATGAGGGTCGCAAAGCATGCCCCTCCCCCGCCGGTCGAGCAGTGTGCGTGTGTGTGTGTGTGTGTGTGTGTGTGTGCGCGCGCGCGCCAGTATAACGCGGCGTGGCGTAGCATACCGTCAAGGTAGTCTCCCCTGGGAATGAAAGCAGCCAGCGCGTCAAGGTAGTCTCCCCTGGGAATGAAAGCAGCCAGCGTTGGTGACGGGAAAAGCGAGGGGAAGGGGGTGGAGAGGCTAGGAGTTGCGTAAGGCGAGGGACCTAGAGAGGGGGAGAAACTTAAGCGAAAAGCTGCCGAGGGAATTCCTCACTGGCCGGGCGGTGTGTCGTTATCACACACTTAAACTTGGCCTAATTGAAGGGAGCAGCGGCGCGGACGGACGACAGGAGTGAGAGAGAGAGAGTGAGAGAGAGAGTGGGCTAATGAAGCAATCAGCACAGCCATATCGGATCGGGATGTCTCTGTGAGCGGGCCGTGTCGCAGGGAGGGGGTGGGCCGCGTTAAGCAGGTCACGTACAGGTGCGGGGGGCACCGGGGGTGGG
>NW_026267207.1:397881-398627 GCF_000697945.3 Frankliniella occidentalis | reverse complement strand
GGGGGCAGAGGGGAAGAAGGCTGTTTTATGGATGTGGCCGCCGACACTACGGCGTTTGGCGCATTACAGTAAGCCTGGTGCGGGAGGCGAGGGAGGCCTTCCTCCCCACGCAAATCTTGGATCATCAAGATCCTCTAATCCTCGCGGAGGTGGAGCAGGAGAAGGAAGGAGGGGTGGGTGGGAACAGCGGTGCAGAGCTGGGACGAAAGTATAGAAGAAGGTGGGGGGGCGGTATGGGGGAGGAGTTGCCAACGCGGTCACTCCGTCAGGCAGGGTACACTATGTCAACAAGATAAGCCGGCTGCTCTATTTCTCATACACCTTGTCCTTGCGCGCGCCATACCGCACATGGCGCCATTCACGCCGCTGCCTTTTGCTTCTCCAATCAATAGCCTCGGCGGGGCCGCCGGGCCCCCCACGTGTGATAAGACGCCTTCCGGAAGGGGCGACGCGGCCGGCGGCGGGCCCCAAAGGGGGCTCCAGATGAAATATGGAGCGACACGAGTCGACCGGTGTCTGTACAAAGCCCCCTCTGCTGCTGCAAAGGCAGCGGGGGCGGGGGGAGGGCCGCGAAAGTCCCCCTGCCCGCGCGCGCGCGCTTGTGTGGTGCGGGGCGAGGGACTTACGCCTAGCACTGGCGCCCATGGCTGCCTGCCTATGGCCCGGGCCGGGCGAGGGGGACAAGCTTTGCGGCCTCAATATAGATTCTATACACCTCAGTACCCCCAATATGGCACGGCCCCGCC
>NW_026267207.1:393265-397294 GCF_000697945.3 Frankliniella occidentalis | reverse complement strand
GTGCGGGTGATGGACGGGCAGGGAGAAAGGAGATCATTTTTCGGTAGTGCCAGTGCAGAGCGTGCTCTGTCTTCTAACACTCTTTTGAATTCTCTGACCAACACTATTCTTTGTACACTGGTAATTCAGCGTATGTTTACATGCACACAGATTTATAAGTGTACATTTAATGCTGAGTCATGTGCAATGTGCACTTATTTACAAGCAGGACTAAGCAGCAACGGATGCTCTGCCATCCTTGCACGAGCTTCCCAAGCCCTTCCCCTTGAGTTCCCTGCAAGGGGCACGAATGAGGCCCCCGCAGCCAGGAGCGTAACAACCTGGAGGCCATAGGTCTTTGATTTAAACTTCTGGCAAGAAACTCTTGCATTGAATGGAATGACACCATGTAGGCATTCCGAGGCGGACGACTGCCAGGCCAGGCTAATGCACGCATAACACGTCTTTTCGAGCGCCAAAGAGATCCAAAGAGAACAGAAGAAGAAACGAGAGGGAGGGGAACTTGGTCGACGTGTCGCTCGGAGTGGAAGAGAGATGGCGGCCTCATGCCTCATCGGCCGCGACAGGCGACAGCCTCGGCGACAGCCCTCTGGAGGGAGCGGGGCAAGTTACTACGGGCGGACTGAAAAATTGATGTCACAATAAACTCGAGCGGCGGTGGCGCGCGACCGGGCTACCTCGCTGCCGCAGCGCCCGCGCGGGTACATCGCGTTGGTCGTTGGAACCCATTCACGGAGCACACCAGGATTCATCGTAAATTGCTTACGAACATCAGGTTCGTGCAGACCAAAACCGTCGTAGATAATAACTTACGAAGAATTTTGAAGCGTTATTAGGAAGTAATTCTTGGAAAGCTTAGCAAACCGAATGCTCATGAGAACCTTCCTTAGCCTTACAAACAATTGCTTTGCAATGCAAACGATTCCATTTCCAATCCAAAGATTGAAAATTGTTCGTAACGCTGCAGAGCATTTAGTTCGTAATCATTTTACAGTGTTGTCTTACAATATCTGAGTTACGGGCAAGCAAGCCTAGCCGCTGCCCAACGGAGTTGCCTGCGAAGGGAAAGGGAGGTGACAACTTCGTTTGACGGAAAAGGGAATAAAAATGCTGCAAGCGTGCGCGCGAACCGGCGCGAACTCAGTTTAAATACTTGATGTCTATTAAATTGCGCGGGGAGCATGACTCATGAATTCTTTGTGTTCTCGCAGCAGCGATTAACGAAAGTGTTGTAAAAAGAGCCGTCGCAGGGGTAACCAAAACAAATCGGGGGGGGGGGTGAGGTTGGCCTTCGCGGCGCTCCTGAGCATCCGAGCCAGGGTAGGGGCGTAGGGGCTCCCCTGGGGGCCGCGTGTGGTCCGGTGCTGCGCCGCGCCACTCTGCATGGCATCCAGACACTCACGTCGACTAATGGGCCGGGGGCTGCGGTATGCTGGGGGGATCGGCGACCCCAGCCGTGCGCGGCGTCCCTCCTCGAACCAATCCATCACAGACTCGGCCGATTCTCGACTTGACTATTGTTTGTCTGCTCAGCGAGAGAAAGTGGAGTGTCTCTCTTCCCCTGACGCGAAGGCTCTAGATATGCAGTTTTAACACTGGCGGTTCTGCGCGGGCCTGGCCAACACTGGCGGATCTGGGAAGAGAAGAGACGGTCATCACTGGCGGATCTGCTTTTTGGCTGACCTGCACAGTCAACTTTGGAGGCGTATTACTCGTCGTAGGTAAGTCGGACGCCATTGTAGAAGCTGGTAGAAGAAAGCTCTAAATCAGTGGTATTGTCTTAGGCAAAAATTTCCACATTTGTGTTAGTCATAGAAATCGCAGTTGGACTTAGATTGACAAGAGCAGAACACACACGAATTGCAATTCTTGCTACTGACTCACTGAGCAATGCGCAACTAACTGTGGTGGAGCTGGACATAAAGACGGTACTTTCATCGGACAGGACCAATAGCACGCTCAACGTGGATGCGAACTTGTGGAATCTCGCGAGTGCTCTGGAAACTGAGGTGTGAGACAGTCTCGCACCATTTGGTGGGAGGTAAAAAACCTCACACCAAATGCTGTGAGGCAAACATACCTCACACCAAATGCTGCGAGATCCTCTGTGCCTCGCACAAATGAGTGTGAGATTAGTTTGGTCTCGCACCAATACCTTACCAATACCAATACCAGGCGCTGATGAGATGGTTTGTATTACTCACAATAGTGTGATAAGGCCACTTGGTAACTTTGCTGATCTTCTCAGAACCCAATACAAAAGCATTGGTTCCATCATTTGCTAACAGCCTAGGCTGACTAGCCTATGGGCGGCTATAACCTAAATCCATCCAGTTCATAGACTGTGTTTTGATACAGTAAATTAGGTTCAGGCTCATGTGTGATTGCCAAATCGACGAGGACGACAAACAGCGTCGACAAGACACCAATGTCATAAACGAGAACATTTAAAAGTTAAAATAAATCCTAAATCAAACATATGGCACATTCGTTTTGTTATGTGAGAAGGAGAACAATTAATGCATACTGGATAGAGAGTTAAGAATAATAGACAAGACGGATTTATCACCACATTGCTTTGACTTTCACACTCATACACTGTAAACCCAAGTGTGTACATAGTACACTCTTCCTTGTTACTATTAAGGTATGGGACCCTAGGGAAAAACTGAAAATCGGTCTAGGGGCTCGTAGACCAAAACCTCGACCTTGAAGTTGTAGAACAGAGCTCTCTGATGAAAACAAGATGTGAACGAAATTTTTCCGTCAAAATTTGAGACACCTGGAACTTTTCCCGTAGAGGCCTGAGACCTTCTACTGTACGTGCACAGCACGGCTTCCTGGCCTGCGCCCCGGAGCAGATGGACATGGACAATGCACCTTATGAAATATTCGTCGACCAGCAGCGCCATGCTGCACCACTCTCCCCGCCCTTTCACATTACTTTTATTTTTTTATACGGACGACTGATTCATATGGAAGACACGGTCCTGCAAAGGGGAGGGTTTGGTGTGGTTGGTGGTATGACCCTGTCCTATCTAACTCCTTCGCACTTTTTCGTATCTCACTTTGTCTCTCTGTCACTCTCGTCCCTTCCGTTAGGTAAGGTACCAACAAGCACGCCTCAGCCTACAAGCAGCAGGAGACCGTGAATGCCAGATCTGACCCTTCGCTGTGTGCGTGCGCATGTGTGTTGGGTTTTGTGCGTGTGTACCAACACCCCGGTAAATGCACGCTCAGCAAACTTGCTAACTTTCATTTTTATCGCGTTTTCTTTCCCCTCTTCCGTTTATTTGTTGTGCACGACCGCTAGGTATCGCACCACCACCGCTTGCTTTGCTTACCTTACGTGACTCTGAGCTAATTGTTTGCGAAACCGAATAACGAGCAACTGCTAATTCCCCCCGCCGTAGGAAACAATATCACCCTCGTTGCAGCTGTCGGCAATACATCGACTGGAATCGAGCCCCCCCCCCCTTTTCTCATTCTTTTTCTATAGTTATGTGGCACTATGGCCCTAGCCTTGGGTTTGTTTCGCAGTTCAAAGTAGGAAGGGCGGGCTTAAAAGGCAAGATAGACGATGGGCGGTAAATTCAGATGTCAGACTGTCGGTGTGAAAGACGGACTAGAAAAGCGGCCGATGGCCGATGTGGTTGCGACAAGCGGGAGCGGGGAGGTGTACGGGAGGGATCACCCTCGCTATTTCTTCTCTCCTGACTCCCCTTCCGCGCCCGGCCCAGCGGGGCAGCCGGCAGGCGGGTGTTGGGAGAGCTGGCGCTGGGATTGCGAGAGGTGTTGGTTTAGTCCGCTCCGCAGTTTTCTCTAGGCCGATGGCGCGCGCAACATTTTGGTGGGACGTGAGGGCCGTGCCACGGCTCCCCCACCCCCGTCGCCCACCGCTCCTAGGACGCGCGGGAGCTGGGGGCGGCCGGGGGGCTGTGGTGCTGGTTATGTCCCCAGCATTGCCCGCAGCCACCTGCCTACCCACCGCCCTGTCCTTTATCGTCTCTCTCCTCCTTTCTACCCCCC
>NW_026267207.1:390926-392588 GCF_000697945.3 Frankliniella occidentalis | reverse complement strand
CTCACGAAACCCTTTACTTTTGCGTCCCTCCGCACACGCACGACGCGCCCGCACACACAGAGTACGTCTGACGCCATTCTATCAAAGCCGCCCTTTATCGTATTTTCCACATTTCACTTCTGTGCGGCCCGGTTGCCACGTCCGTATTTCTCTTTACATTTCATGTTTTCACCTTTATAATACATGAAAATTTTTAAATTTCATGCTATTTGTTGCTGCGATTGGGCCTTTCTCCTACAAAGTGGGTTCTGCTATGTCTTCCTGAAACTTGTTTATGCCTTTGTTTTGGTCATGGTGTGCGTGCACTGCAAACTCGACAGTCGTCTCTGTGTTCTAGGTGCGTGCTTGCAAGAACACATAAGTAGCCTAACAAAGTCGACTTGACACGTACACTTGCAGCCCGCAGTTGGCCCAGATATCGATTTTAATACTCTCTGCCCGCACCAAAAAATGTGCCTCTAGAATGTCTCTTTTAGAGCTAGCGTCCAGACTCCACCCTGGCTGGCTTTCACCAGCTACGCCTATGCGCCTGTGCTGGGACAACTGAGAGAGACTTGTACTGGCTCTAGGACGTCTTTTGAAGGCAAAAATGGGCCATTCCATAGCGAGCATGCAGATACTAAGGAGATTATCGAGATACATTACTAGGACTGACCGGAGACGTTCACACTAAATCCTTAAGCACTTTGTTGTGCATTAAACTTGCAGAATTTAGTTCAGCCAAAATATTATGAACAATTTTATACATAACTATCTACAGTGTCTGCATAATGATGCACATTTTGTACTCAATTATGCATTAAAATTTGTGCATATCGCTGTAAAAAAATTCTGCAAGCTTATGCACAACAAAACGCATAAGGGTTAAGTGTGTTGTAGAGCTGTCGTAGGGAGACATCCCGAAGCAGGGGCGTAATAAGGGGGCGGAGAGAGAGAGAGGGGCAGTGTATCAAAAGTTGCCTACATCAAGGTGTTTTGGAGGTCGAATTGCCTACCTTTAGGCGGCAATCTAGTTGTCCACAGGAGGGCACCCCCCCCCCTGCCCCCCTTAATACGGACCTGTCCTGAAGGCACATTTTTTGTACGGTTGGAGACAAACAGCACAGGCACTCAATAACGACTGCAAGTGCAAGTGTGTGCTTTTCAAGCAAACTTTTGTTAGCAGTTGAGTCGACTGTTGCGAGCAGTCGACTTGCCAATCAGCACACCTAAGCGTGTACTGAGTCGACTGTTAGATTTGTAGAGTGTATGTGTGTGAGAGAGCGACTCAGAGAAATTTTGTGTGTGTGTGCATGAATGTCTCGGCCCCCCTGCTAGATACGATGCCACCGAAAGGGCCTCGGGCGCCGACCAGTTCTTATATCGGTCCATTGCGGGGCGAACCCTGTCCTCTCAGACTAGTTCTACAGAGCGGTATCCGTTCCGCTTGCGCAACCCCCCGCGACGGGGCCACGTTTCTCTCCCTCTCTCTGTGTGCACCCCGCCCGCCCGCGTATGTGAACCCGCTGTACGCCAACTTGCGCCCCTCGTGGCGCGCACTGTTGTCCTCGCGGTGTGACGCCTGATGGATGGCAACAATCCACTATCATCATCATCATCATCATCATCATCATCATCATCATCATCATCATCATCATCTTCGTCATCTTCGTCATCATCATC
>NW_026267207.1:385872-390876 GCF_000697945.3 Frankliniella occidentalis | reverse complement strand
CTCTCTCTCTCTCTCTCTCTCTCTCTCTCTCTCTCTCTCTCTCTCTCTCTCTGTGTGTGTACCCCGCCCGTCCGCGTATGTGTACTCGATGTACGCCGCGCCAACTTGCGCCTCTTGTGGCACGCACTACGCACTGTCCCTCGCGATGTGACGCCTGATGGATGGCAACAATCCGTTGCCGCCATTACCACTATCTTCATCATCATCATCATCATCATCATCATCTTCATCATCATCATCATCATCATCATCATCATCGTCATTATCTTCGTCATCATCATCATCATCATCATCATCATCATCATCATCATCATTATTTTACCGAAAATGCGTAGTTAAAATTATGACTTGCATGCAAAACGTCCAAGTTATTTATTTAGAAATGTTACCGATCGTTGATTTCATGGAGAGTAGTTGGACACGTCGAATAATGAACGTGTTCCTGAAAGAATACAATGAAAAATAGATACACCCTTAACTCTAAAAATAACGCTAACGGCAGTTAAGTAATAATAAGTTACGTAGACCTGACATGGTTTTTCCCACTCCCGCACTTAGCTCAGTTTTCCTGCATTTACCTTCTCGGCCAGATTTCCTTTTGACCCTAATAGCGCGCTATTTTATTCGCCATTTCTCCCACCCCGTATTTTGCACTTCTTTATTTTTCGTCCGCAATATCCACTGGTCTGCGTGGCGGAGCGGCGCTGCTAGCCGGGGCGCAGTGGTGTCTGAGTAATACGCCATGTCCGGAGGCTGCTGCTGCAGGGTGGCTGCGGCTTCGATCTCAAGGGGCCGGCACCTAACTGCGTGAGACTGTGTCCGCTCTACTGGAAGAGCCAAGCGGTTGTTTTGCAGCGCGGCCCTGTCAAAAACACTTACCGCGGACGCAAAACTCTCCCTCTCTCCCCCCCTCCCCTCTCTCTATCCTCTCTTTAAAGTTGAGGCTGCCAAGCCGCGCCTCATCCCTCATCCCGCTCTGCTTGTAATCTTTATTAATTCGAATTGCTGAGGGAACGATTCGCGCTGCTTGGCGTAGTGGCCGAAAGCGTTTGCCGCCGCCACATGGGTACCCCTTTTATGAGGAACACTCGGACGCTTTGTATTTCTGTGCCAGAAAAACGAATGTGAGCTACACGACCGAGCTTGTCAAATACGACCACCCGGCCTGGTGTACAGAGAGTGGAGCGGCAGCGGCAGCGGCCTGGCCCAGCTGAAAATCCCACTGGAAATATCTTTTTCATGGAATTGAATACCCTCGCGCAATTTGGTTGCATCCGTGTATAATTTTCCCTAGTAAGGTGATTGCACAGCACAGCAAATAACCGCAAATATTGATAGAAAAGCAATCTATGGAAATGGCATCTCACTCTCAGCTTCTGGCGGCACATTGTAAGCCTGCGAAGGAATTGCTGCGCAATTCTGAAAAAAATAGTTCGCTTCTGGCTTGCAACTGCAAAGCAGCTACAATCGTTTCCGAGAATTCTACGGAGCAAATGTCCGCGGGGGCTCGGCTCCCCGTTCCCGTTGCGCTTACGATAGTAGAGTCAGTAGTCACGGAGACCAAGCACACTGTGAGGAGCTTTGTAAGCCGCATAAACGAATAAAATCCCTGCCACTGCCGTATCTTAGTTTTTGTGAGTATTGCTGAGTACAATTTACTTGCAGCTTCCGATATTAGACAGCGCAAAAGCGCGTTAGTGTTCCCTTTCTGCCAGGGGGCGCACGCGCAGTGTGTTCTTTCGCACCTGCTCCTGAAAAGGAAATGTAGGGGGTGGAGCCCCCCCCCCTTTTCCCCAACCCTCCCCAGTCTCTCTCTCTCTCTGTTCCTCTTCTTCCATCTCTCGCTCACTCTCTCTTGTTTCCTGAAGTGCGCACAGCGCGCTCCCCGTCGCCGCTCGCGCCTGTTGTCCTTCTCCGAGGAGCGGGCGGGCCAGCGTGAAGGCGCACCAGCTAGGCGCCGGGTATCGCGAGCGGGAGACAAAAGCAGGCCAGATGAGGGAGGGGGGAGGGGGCGGCAAACGCACAAAACAAACGCGTATATACAGGGGAGAAACAAAAGAATGGGAGCAGGAGGGGGATGGCAACACCGGCGGCAACAGCAGGGGTGGACGCGCGTGCGAGAGAGATGGGGGTAAATATGATTCCAAGGAGGGATTCTCTTCCCACCAAACCCACCCCCTGGCTCCCCTCTCCCCCACCTAAGAGTCGCCCACGCGCAGTTCTTTTGCCATCGCTGCAGAAGGCCCGCTCTCTTCCTCTTCTTGCTTCCGCTATCTGGCCGCCTCTGCGATACTCCCCCCCCCTTCCCCCCTCCTCCACTCGCCCACCCCCTCCCCAGTTGGATAGCGACGCTGCACGGCACGGTATGAGGTGGCCATGTTTATAGACACACTATTTTCGGCGCAAGTGGTAATCTCCAGGCGAGCAGCCCCCCGCCAGGCAGCCGGCTCGTGCCCCCCCCCCTCCCTCTTCCAGGAGCCCCTCCGCTCGGCTATTTGTTTGGCGAGTACCCTTGAGAACTCGTGTTTGTGCCGATAGAGGGGGGGGGGAGGAGGAGGAGGATTGCCGCGGTGTACTCCTTTCCACTTTTTAACCTTTGAGCGTATTGAAAGATGGAATGCTGTGTGCACTTTTCTCTGTCGTAGTGTTTGCTTACGTAGCCGGTTTTACTGTTTCTAATGCTACACCCAGAAAATCGTTTCCTTGAAACAAGGCGAAATTGCCTTAAGTTAAAGAAATTAGCGTCGAATTAAGGAAATTTTCCTTAAATAAATATAACGAAATGTTTTCTTTGGCTTAAGGAAAAAATTGCCTAAATTCAAGGAAAATTCTTTATTTTAAGGGCAATTTTACTTTGAAACAATGGAATTTCTTTGATACAATAAGGAAAAAAATTCCTTATGTTTTTTCAAGGAAACACTTTTCTGGGTGTAGGAGCACAGGGGTATTTAACCCTCTCCCTACCCCCTTTGCGTTGGCCCGCACAGTTTTAGTTTTGGTAGTCGTCGCACACTCTCGTGATGGGTTGGTCGAGTGGTGGGTGAACTACCCTTCTGGTAGGGCTCTGATTCGCGCACGCTGCGAGTTTGGTGAGCTTCCCGCTCAGCTCACCACGTTCCGTCTTTTTTTTCACGGCTGGACAAATATTTGAATTAGCTGCCGCGTCTTGTTTTCTTGTGCGCGTTTGCGCGTGCGGAATTTGGTGTCGGAAAGATAAAGGGCCGGCTGGCCCTGCATCAGCCGGGGGAGCGGGTGGGGGCTCCCTCCCATTAGGGGCGCCCGGCCCGACCCCCGCCCTCTCCATTTCTCCTGCTATGTACCGCTTGGTGGTCTCTCCAAGTATCTGTAAATTTATTTTTGTTGTTTGGGGGGCGCTGCGCCGCCGCTTGCTGCAACACTACCGTACTACCGCACACGAGGGGAAGCTTATGCAAGTTTATAATAGGAATGATGACCTTGTCGTTACCAAACTCTAGGGTTAACATTACGAACGAATTGTATTCGTACTATGACAGCACGCAGAAATCTACAGAAATTTCGTATAGTATAAATATGAGCTTCATAATATGCATAATGGCGTTAATAATTATGAACACTTTTCCTTAGTAAAGATTTTAAAAGTGAGTATAGAAAATTAAATTCCGAAAAAAATGTTGTGTTTTTATGGTGAGCATGCGCGAAATGGTGCGAATAAGCCTAGATTCTTGTTATGCGTATTTATCTGTTAATTATGTCAGAGCTGACCGACAGAACGATTGCAATTAACCCACTTCAGCAACATTCCTCGCCAGTACGGCTAAATTTACGGCACGCGCTATTGCTGGCTAATGCTAGGGTCGAATGAAGTTTTCGCCATCACTGGTTCCGGAATCGCACCGTATATTTTCTGAAACTCCAGTAAATATTCTCTACCAAATTCATAAGGTAAAAGACCTCATTTTTTGTGAACATTGCAAAATTGTATAGAATTTCGATTTTGTTTGCTCTACGCGAGACCAGGGTCTTGTGAGCCACTTATTGTGCCTGTATACAGACGATAAATCCGTACTATATGTGGTGGTACTGAAGGTGTGGTTCATTACGTATCTAACGACCCACCCCTGCCGAATTTCTGCACCACTCAGTTCAGTACACTGACTTTATTTTAAAATAATTTGCAAGGTTTCATAGGTCTCCAGGCAGGATAGACATCGAAGAAGACACCCGAAGGGACCTCACTGTATTTCAGGCAAGAAAAGGGCTGAAAATGACTTCATGTAGTTTTATCATTAATTCACATAAGAAAACATTTATCGTAATTTCTTCAAAGCCTATAAGATGGCCCCTTTGGCCTTTGTTTTGCGCGAAGCAGGTAGGAGAGAGGCGTAGAATTTTAATTATAATTCACATGGCAACATTAGTCAAGAGACTCATGTGAAATACCCGTCGTATACCCTATAGGGTTGCCAACCTTACTCATGAGATCGATGCCTCGCTTAGTCGCTGCTCGCTCCTGCTGGCGATTATCGACACAAGATGATTTTTGGTAGGTAACGAGACTATCACTTTCGCGCCTCCCAAAAGCCTAGAGTTGAATGTACTTATAGTGGGGCGTTTGCTTGGCTGATGGTACCGCGTCGTGGTCATCATGACCGTGATCTTGAGTAGGGCTGGGAGGGTTCTCTGGGGGTCGTGCCCGGGTCGTTTGAAGTGTTGCTTGATCGCGGCCTTGGCTCGGCGTGCCCTGCCCACATTCCTGTAAATACCACTGCGCTGCGAGGTCCAGGGCGGGTGGCGCGGCGTAGGCCCGCCCGGCCCCGCCCTGACCAGCCTCACCGCCCGCCCCTCGCCCGGTGGCGCCCCCCGGCCGCGAGCGGCCCGCGCCGCAAGCTCGGGCGGGGCGGCGGCGCCGGGGTGGGCCCGCTAGCGCCGCAGTCGACTGCGCGCCTTGCTGTGGGGAGGGCTCTCTGCGTCCGCACCGTCTGGGCGTCACAGTGCGAGAGCGAGTCCCGTGTGGCCGGCCCC
>NW_026267207.1:385199-385807 GCF_000697945.3 Frankliniella occidentalis | reverse complement strand
GCCGCGCCGCCCCGCCCCGCCGCGCCGCGCCTCAGTGTGTTTGTGAAGAGTGCCTCTGTGTCTGTGTTCTCTGTGCGACGACAACCAGTGAAAAGTGTGAAAGCGATGCTGCGACAGTGAATTTGTCTGTGTGTGGTTGTTGTTGTTTGGTGGTTGTGGTCCCTGTGCTGTTTGTCGTGCGTCTTCTGCTGCAACGTGTGGATTAACTCGGATTAAATCGTTGGGGAAGCGGAGCGCCTCCGTCTCGGTTTGGAAGCGACCCCTACTCTTCTCACGACGCCCTCCTCCTCGGCGTCGCCTCCCCGTCACGGCCATGCCGGCGGCCGCTGGCGCCTACTAGGTGAGTGTGAAGAAACCGGTGGCCTGCTGGCCCAGAGGCAGCCCGCCCGGCCCGGTGACGTCCTGTTGTCATCGTCCAACCGTCCCAAAAGTGGTTTTGTTCATCGAAATTCCAAAAGTGTACCGGTTACTCAAAAGGCAGAGTTTACTTTCAAGCACACGCATTTAAGTGCCGTTGTACACACAAGGAATTTTATGCTTTACCTGCAAGGTAACGTACATACACACATACTTGTGTACTATGGAAAGCACAAACTTTTATGCGTGTG
>NW_026267207.1:377339-380004 GCF_000697945.3 Frankliniella occidentalis | reverse complement strand
TCATGGGGAGGGGAGCGCCAATAAGACGACTGTCTCTTTCGCCTCCCCTCTCTCTCCCCGATCTCCCTCTCTGCAGCTAAGCACATGTTTTCGTCTCTCCCTCACAGCCGCTTGCCCACCACTTGCACCTGTGGCCCTTTTGCGCTCTCCCCGCCATTTCTCCTTCGTTATTTTTGACGGCGTCCCTCGCGGGTGGTGCGCGCTTGGCCGCACTCGCGTTGCCGCCATTCTCGTATGCATGACGGCGGCGTTGTGATACCCATAGTTTGACGTCCATGACGCCGTATAGAACCCGAAGGCGTGAGGCCTTTGCCCCCCCCCCCCCCCCCTACCTTCCGGGTCACCGGCACCCGCGTGCCTGCTGATGGGCGCCGCCGCCGCGTCGTTCGCCGAGCCTTTATGAAATCGGATCACGCCAAACTGAAATTTGCCCTCGGTCGTCTTCTTTGTGAGGCGCCTCATCGCGCGGGCGGCGCGTAATGGGGGCAATGCCGCCGGCCCGCCGGGGAGGGAGGGGGCGATGAAGCGGAGGCTGTCAAGACAGCGACTCGACCAATTTTTAAGTGACTCGTCCCCTCCTTTCGCCTGTGCGCCGGCCTGCGCCTCGCCCCGGTCGTCAACAAGGGCCTCTGCCGCCACCCCTCGCCGCCGTCCTCCTCGACACCGAGACCACCTGCTCGGGCCGCAGTTATTCTCCTCCATCCGCCTGACGCTGACGGATCGTCCCCGAGGCAGACGTATTATACGTTTCAGTGATAAGCCAATTAACCCCACGCCAAGCGCTCTGCCCCGCCCCGCCCCGACCCGCCCCGCCCCGCCCGCCGCTTCGGTTCGCGGCCGGTCGCAGTCAATATGATGATGCAGATAGCGTCAGAATGGCTGGTTGTCCGTCATGCAAGCCGCATGTGTCGGTCGGAATGATCCGTGCGGTTTGTGGCCCGTGTTTGTTTTCGTCGGAAAAGCGGCGGCACTGAATAATGATATATTAGACTTTTGCGGAAATGGCTAGAAATGGTACGTACCGAGCACATCAAGGCAAAAATATGATTTTAAATTGTGCCCGCTGTCGTTGTGGCATAGTTGTGCTTTCTCTCAGCAAAGTTGCATTAAACTGATAATAACAACTCGAACGCTCATGAGCACATATGTTGGACTGGATGTTTGAATACTTAATAGTGGCGGTCATAAGTGAATTTAAACGCTTTCAAGTGTACAAAAGCGGCACGACTTATCTTGCAGTTATTTGTAAAAAAAGGTTTGCAAAATCGATGTAAACGCTAAAGTCACATTTTTCGTTCAAATTTGGTGACGTGTTTCTACGTCGCCTACAGATAGAGTGACTTGATTTATGCATTGCTCATTAAGATTGATTTGACTGCATTCGTATCACATATATATCGCTCAAGTAACATTGCATGTAAACACTGGGAAAACAAAGGTGCGATATCCTACCCTTCCAGAGGTGCTGAAGAGACCCGCTTCGCGAGTCTCTAGATAGCACTAGTAGACTACAGTGGCTCTTCCGGTGACAGAAGCGCACGCTGTGTGGGTGGACTGAGAATGTTCTGGAAGATTCTACTACACCGCGGCACTGGTTCCGCTCAGGTAGCTACGAGCTCGCCCATATATAAAAGGCTGCGACACCGGAGACCGAGACCAAGGGAGTCAGTCAGCGGCCAGTTGGCCAGTCGCTATAGGTTAGGGCAAGCTAGAGACCTTTAGTAGAATATACTTCAAACGTGGAAGTTTCCTTCTTGCCAACTGCTCAACCGCAATGAAACTCCGTAGTTTCAAGCTACCCATGACAGCTTAGTGCCCTAAACTCGCCGACCAGGTTTCCCAAACCACTTTCGCGACATTTTTGGTTACGAACAAGGCTTATTTTGAGTCATTATCGCAAACGTCGCTGGTTTATAGTCGGTTTTGCGACATTTTCGGTTACGAAGATGACGCTTACGCTTTCACAGAGCGATGAAGCCATACGTCGCTCTACTCGGGCAAGAAAGCTCACTCTACGTGTAACAGTGAATGAGTTACGGAGTCCTGGAAAATCCGCAGATACTGCTCGGTCAAAGGGTGACCAAGATAATTTTAACTGTGGAATTTTGCTTGTAAACAAGACGGTGCCTGATGCGCGTCTCCTTCAAGAATCTCTCCATTTATTAGTGTAAAAGGTTCTGATTTTAAAAGTAAAGCCCATTTTTCTCTTGGACCCCTTCTTATTTGAGTGTATGTGTGGCCGGCTTGGCGGTTTTCGGCGTTCTTCTTCATTCGCTGTCGAAAGTTCACTCTATTACTTACTATTGAGTGGGCCTCCGGCCTCAGCCGCCGCCGATCATCGGAAAGCCATGCGTCTTGAAGGATGACGACGGTTGCGGCTGTAAGGCCCGGCGCAACGGCCATTTGATGACCTCGGGAATGCGTCAAACTGCCGTAAAGAGCGCGGGCACGTGGACTCCTGGATGGCTTAGCACCACCGTCCTCTCCACACCCCCAACCCCACTCCACCCCACCCCGCCCCTTCGAACACCACCGTGTTCTCTAGTCCCTATAGCCAACAGCCCCCACAACGCCTCGCACACCCAACGCGTAGTATGCCTACCACTGTGCAGTCCGGCCTATGGCCTGCCACAATATCAGTGGGGGCCGCGCCTTCCCCGCTTCT
>NW_026267207.1:374971-377124 GCF_000697945.3 Frankliniella occidentalis | reverse complement strand
CTCTCTTGCTCTCCTCTCCCATTCCTCGCCTCTCCTGGTTGCCATCCCTTTTTACCCAGCCTGCCTCCCTGGTACATGCGTATGTGCGCGCGGTGTGCCTGCGAGAGGGTGTATTTTTTGCAGTCTCGTTCCATATATCGGAGAGCCGTCCCTGCCCGCTCTCCGCGCCGCTCTCCTCCCCTCGACTCATTCACTCCCCCCACGCCCACTCACAGTCGCCTCCCCCCTCCCCCCGGCCAACCCCATCTCTCTCGCCCCAAGCAAAGCATCCTTGGCACAAATTGGCTTCTGAGTGGGGCTAGGAATCAGGCGGAATCAAGCTTCCTCCTGAAAGCGATGTATTTTTATTGATAGGATTCCGGTGGGGCGGGAGTGTGGGAGCGTTGCGCGGGTGTGCTGCCGGTGGAGGGTTCCGGAGCGCGGGTGGTGGTGGTAGGCCCAGAAATCGCGAGGAGGGTTTTCGTTTAATATAATAAGAACGCAATCCGCATCCCTTTCTTACGGAAAATGATCACAGTACGCCGCTTGGGTGTGGTCTTTTACCTGGAACGGGGACCATCCAAACCAGTCCGTTTTCCCTCTCGCGTTCAGCAAACGAGTAGTATCGACGTGAATTTCTTCCTCTTCCTCCCCCAACTCTCTCTCTCCCTCTTGCGCGGCTATGGCGTCGTGTCGGCGGGTTCAACGCGTTCACAAAGTCGCCGGGCCGCTTTTCTTTTCCGCTCCTGGCTCATATCGGCTTTGGCCGGCGACGCTTTGGCTCTTAATCACGGCGCTGTCGGTGGCGCCCGCTCGCCGCGGCCTTTTTGCCTCTCACTCCGAACCCACTATTATCAGCTGGCGGCTCGCCAGCGGCCCGGCCCGGCTGCGAGTGACTGAGCGAGCGAGCGGGTTAGTGAGCGAGTGTACGAATTAGTAAGTGCGAGAGTGAAAGAGCTAGTGGAGTGAGGGGTAAGCGGGCTGGCGTGAACGCCCTAAGCGGGACTCGAGGTCCAGTTTCGTCTGCCGAAAGGGGAGTGTCCTGTGCCTGTCCTGTATGCCTAAGCAGTTGTTCGAAGAGGCAGGAGGAGAAAGAGGACATGCCTTGGTACGAACCAGCTCGTGCACATGAATCGGTATTTTATTCTTAGTTCTTTGCGCTAGTTTGACTTTCTCTTTACCGTCCCGCCTACCAGTTTTTAGACAGTTGCTAAGACTGTCCCTTCTAGAGGACCAAGCTCCCACCCCCGTCCTCACTCTCTATATGGCACAGAGCGGGCCCTTAAGTGTGGGGCTAGCGTGTATTTTTTCGACCCGATAAACGTGCAGAAAGGGGAATGTGTGCATATTGAGGACTTTAATCTTTATTTTTCCGTTTATAATTTTATTCTACGCGAGTGTTCTTAGAAGGAAAGGCAGGGCAGGATGGCCTGGATGGCCCTGCCGCCATGCCCCTCTCCCTGCTCCTCAAAGGGGATGGGTCAGCCGGGGCTTTGAATATTAAAGTCGGTCGGTGATAGTTTGAGAGGGGCCTTATTACTTTGATGGGGGCCGCCTCCACCCTGCCGGCCCCGCCGCGCCCCGTCTCCCTGCTCTGCCACGCTACGCCCCGCCGGCCGCCGCTCGCCGCCGCTGGCACCTGCGGAACGGATAAACTGTCGCGGACGAGCTGTACCGCCTCGACAGTCAGCGGCGAACAAACTTTACAGCTTTGCGACGCGCATTTGCATTTTAAATTGTGGATGTTACTATTAACGCAGGCTGTCCGTGGCTGGCGGCGGCGCCTGGCTGCCGGGATGAATGGAAACGTATGAGGCCTGTGGGGGGATGATTGGGTTAGGGGAGGAGAGAGGGGGACGCACGAGAGGAAAGAGGATGGGAGAAATTGAGGGCGCACGCCAACCAGATGACACGATGAGAAAGGGGGGCGATAGGACAACAAAGAGAGAGAGAGAGAGAGAGAGAGAGAGGGGGGGGGGAGGGAGTGGAGAAAGAGAGAGGTGGAGTGGAACAGTGGATGACAAAGACGGTGGGCGACATGTAAGGAAGGACGCTCGCTGATGTGACTTTGGCTAATGGCCCGGCTGCCTCTCTCACGGCCGGGCCGGGGGCGGGCTGGGGCCGCTTTCGAATGGCGGCAGCGCGGCGCCCCTCTTTAGTTCGGAACGCGCCTC
>NW_026267207.1:372468-373712 GCF_000697945.3 Frankliniella occidentalis | reverse complement strand
CCCTCTCTCTCCCTCTCTCTCCACGTTCGCCTCCTTTAAGTCGCCGCCGCTTACTTTTCCAAAGTTTTAACGCGATGCCCGACAACAACAAGTAGCGCGAGCGGTGGGAGCGGCAGTGGGACTCCGTAACTCATTTAGCGCGGGGTCCGGAAGGACGTCAGCCACCAGGATGGGTCGTGGTTCCCGCCAGCAACACTCAGACTAGTTTTTGAAATAAGATAAATGTTTTTCGTTCTTACGTTAAATTTAAATTTTTGTATTGGATGAATGAAGAATGTATGTGCCGTTGTCCTTGAGTGGAGAGCACTTTACGCTCAGATCAAATGGCACGGCCACTGCTTAAAGGAGAATGTGCTTCGTGAAAATCCAAAACGTTCTTTCGATTATTCAAGAGCTGGTGCTAGTCAACCCTTCTGCTGTTATAATGTGTCTAGAAGTATCTAGGCTAACTAAAAGTTAGTTTCCAGTGCCTTAGCAGGTTGGTTACCACAACCTACCTCGAGCGACGTCGCTACATGAGCCGTTCCGTTGTTATTGTTCGTCTTTCAGAACAAACGGGGCGCGTCTGGCTGGTGTCTGTCGCGCGCGCATTTCGACTTCCTCCCCTCAGCCTCATCGCGCCGAGCAGTGACGCACGTCGGAATGTAAATACTCCCGTGTTTGTTCTGTTGGCCTCCGCAGCAGGTCTGCTCGGCTGCAAATCAGTGCCTCCGGCTATTATTGGGGAGGGTAGGCGGGCGTGTGTGGACGATTGGGGACCGAGAGACGGAGAGAGGGGTTCTGAGAGAGAGAGAGAGAGAGGGGGGGGGGGGGGGGGGTTTAGGGGGGGGGGTGACCATCAACCTTTCCCTCTCGAATTCTTGTTCATTCCGCTCTGTGCCTATAGCGCTTTATAGCGTATTGGCATCTCGCGCCGCCGATGTTTCGTGCTGGTTCCTCGTGTCCTTGCTGTAATTATAAAGAAGCAGAAAGAGAAACGTGCGCGGTCGGGGCGTGGGCGCCCTTGGCACGCGCCGCTGGTGCTGCGCGTTGTAATGCTCCGTGTACGTGGTGCGCAGGTGGGGGCGGGGGCGATTAGAGCATCCCAAGCACGGCCAAGAGGGGCCGCTCTCCTGCGCTCCTCGGGGGCGCAGGCCGCGCAGGCCGGGGCGAAGGGGTAGGAAAGGGTCTGACCGCAGTGCATACGCTTTACGGCGCACCAGGTACTCCGCTGGCGGGGCGGGGCGTGGCGTGGCGGGGCGGGG
>NW_026267207.1:366906-367697 GCF_000697945.3 Frankliniella occidentalis | reverse complement strand
CCGTCCACATTTCCTCATACATTAGGCGGTCGCATGCTGCTCTTCACTCTCAGACCTGTACTATGATTTACTTATTAGTAGTTTATACAGGTTTTTACGCAGCACACCCAGAAAAGCATGTTCTCGGGACAAGAACATAGATTTACTTGACTTTAGCACATGACAGATGCTCTTGCGACGAGAACACTGGAGTTTGATCATAAATATAGCGACACATGATCGCGAACGATCCCACGAACCCGCAAGTGTGCTTCGGACCATCCCGCGGACCCGCGAGGACCCCGCGGACCACCCCGCGGGTCCGCGGACCACCCCGCGGACCCCGCGGACCCCGCGGACTACCCCGCGGACCCCGCGGACTACCCCGCGGACCCCGCGGACTACCCCGCGGACCCCGCGGACTACCCCGCGGACCCCGCGGACTACCCCGCGGGCCCGCGGACCACCGCGCGGGCCCGCGTGGACTTACTTGCAGTTGCTATAGTTCGTGGACTTATGTGCCATGCTTGATTTTTGTGCTTGCGCGGAGTACAATCGTGGTCTCGAGGAAACCGAGAACATTATTCTTGTCACAAGTACACATGTATCAAGAACATTTCTTGAGAACAATGCGCTATTCTTGAGATGAATTTTAACTTGCTGCAATGCAAATTGCATTGAGTCAAGTACATTTTGTTCTAGGCTTTTTCGAGAACATTTTGGACTTGGGACAATGCAAATTTACTTGTGCGGAGAACCCATTTTTCTGGGTGCAGGATTACAGACGAATTTGTTGCCTGTTCTGTATATTG
>NW_026267207.1:365339-366856 GCF_000697945.3 Frankliniella occidentalis | reverse complement strand
GGCGCGGCGATAGCCTCATTACCAGGATTACAGAGCTGCCGCCGCGCCGCCGCGCCCAGCAATGCAACGACCGCCTCACGGACCTAAAAGGGACCTAACGACCCACCGCGCCCCGCCCCGCCCCCGCGTGTTGCAACCGCAGCAAAACCCCCTTTATCGCGAGCCCCCCTCTCTCTCTATGCCCGAGGATTTGCGAACACGCAGTTGTTAATTACCATTGGCGGTGTGCGCTGCTGGTGTGGCTGTGCAGTTCAAGTTTCGCAAAAGGGCTGTAAAGAAAATCAGCTGCTAAAAAGAAATGGCCCCGCGGCGTTGCTCGCTCAGGAATGTGAGGACGCGTAGGCAGTTTCTCAGGCGCGCGGTGAAGGCCTCCACCGGCACGTTCGGTAGCGGCGGCGGTGGGTGATTGGTGACGCTTGCAGACAGGCTCCAACCCTCACGCGCCGCTGGTTGAGCTGACTAGATATGTTGCTGCGATTTATTCCTATACACTTACGAGCACTATTTCACAATTTCACACAATTTTGGACTAGTCGTTTTTTCACTAGAACGTTGATCCGTTTCGTTTTGTTCGTACGTTCTGCGCACTGTTTTTCTAGTGATATGGATATGACCGAAGCTATCAAACATTTCCATAATGCCGAGGGGTCCTCCACTCATACTCCTTTTGAATCCTCTCGAAAATAACTCGCGTCCAGCTCATCCCGTTCTCGCTTCAAATTGCCATCTCTTTGTAAACTGTTTTTTGCATTGAAAGTGACTTACTTATCCTCCACACTATAGCAACTCCCGCGACAAAGTGAAAATTTTCGAAATGGTTTCGTTTTGTATGCATATGGACGATAAGGTTTCCTTGTAGGGTAGAACCCGATTTTCCTCGGTGGGTTTAGAAACAGAGTTGACGTTCTTACCGACAAGATCGTCCAAACCGCTTTTTTGGCGGCTTAGTCGCTTAGCGGCCCGGCCCGGCCCCGCCCGGCTTGCTGTGTTGTTGGGGCAGGCGCTGTTCGCGCTGGTCTGGCGCCGCCGGGCGGGCCGCCTGCTGCCTCGGCTGGTGCTTTAGTTGATGCGCTCCTGTTTGTCTTCCAACTTTGAGATGCATAATATTGACAGTCGGAGCGTTCTGCGCCGCTCTGCTCGGGGTTCACCCGGGCGGGGAGAGCACAGCGCCTTATTGCAAAAGTTTAACGTGTGCTGGCCGGGACCCACGACCCCTGTGGCCCCGGCGGCGTCACCTGGTCGCCGAGGACGGGCTAGTCCGAGCGCGCTGCGCCCCCTGCCGTGAGCGTGGGCGTTGATCCCTGCTGCCATTGCTGCTACAGCCGTGCGCCGCCGTCGTCTGCACTTCCCGCCCGCGCACTTTTGATGATGTGATTCTCTCGATATCGGGGTCCAATCGGTCCCAATCACAAGGGAAGGAAAACAACAGAGGAACGCTATCTGGAGAGATGGTTCTGGTCTGGTGCCGGTCTGGAGCCGGGCTGGCCGAGCTGGCAGCTCGAAGATGCCTGCCCGCC
>NW_026267207.1:362773-365289 GCF_000697945.3 Frankliniella occidentalis | reverse complement strand
GAGAGAGAGAGAGAGAGAGAGAGAGAGAGAGAGAGAGAGAGAGAGGAGTGTGAGTGCGTACGTGCGTATAAGCTCGGCAGGTGTGCCTCCGGCTCCTCACTCGTGCCTAATGGCGCCTCGGCCCCCGCGCGCCGCGCTGGAAAATGGGCTTGTACCGCTATATGAATAATTGGGTTTTGCTTGCTGCGCAAATGCCCTTTTTTTCCCTCCACCAGAGCGTTATTTTTTGTGCGTACTTCATCCTGACGGGACTACACATGCCCCCAGGTCTGGGGTGCTGCAGGAGCAGGGTGTGTCTGGCGGGCTGCATGGGGCGGGCTGGCCGGCCTCCCCGGCCGTTCGGTATGATTGTCCGGGGAGCGCGGGAGGGGGTGGGGCTGGCGCTCCCATACCGCCCCAACCTGGATTCCCTTGCTCTACTCAGAGACTGAGTGAGCCGCTCGGACTCTGGCCGGCCCGGTTCGGACGGAAGCCGTACACCTCAGACAACATCATCCCTTTTTCCCGCCGCCCCGACCCCCACCCACTCTCGGCGTCGTCTTGCCGGTGGACTTTGTTTTCGGTCGCTCTTGCCACCACTCGCCCTTCACCCCTCTCTCCGCTGCCCTTTGACCTCTGTTCTCGGCGCGATTTCGCACTCTCTCACCCCGACGGGCAAGGTGCTGCATACCATTAGGGCGCTGGCGTTACAATGGCCCGCCCTCCCTCTCCAGCGGCCCGGGGCGTCTCCTGCCTTCTCCCGGCCTATATTCAGACTTCTCCGGGGCCGCCCGACCTCCCACCGAGTGCTCTCCATTGCGGGGTCGCACACCCAGCCGAGCGGCGAATATGGAAACCGAGTGCTGTCCCCAAAACTCGCTTGTTGAATGGGGCGCGTTCGCCCCCCTCACGTGTACACTTCGCACCCCACTTTCACCACCCCCTACAGCCACACTGACTCACAATGAAACGTTCACCTCAGCCCGGGCCATCACCTGACCCGGCAGGCTGCTGGGCCCGGCGGGGAGGGTGTATGTGTGCCCCTCGGAACAGTCGGACAGCCCGGGGGACGGCCTGACGCCCTGTGGCCGCTTCTGCTGCTGCTGCTGGGTCGCTTGCTGCCGCAGGGCTGCCAGTGGCAGAGAGGGGCACAGTTTCCGGCTCAACGCCTCGTATTTCATGTTTGGGGACTCGAGCGCCCCTCCGCCGCAAGCGCCACGGCTGCAGGCGGCCTTGACCCAACTGACGAGCCGCCTCCTCACCCCCCCTCTTTCTCTCCCTCCTCTATCGCACACACCCTGACCCACTCCCATCCCAGTTCATCCCCCAACATCTCTTGGTCCGTGGCTCACGACACAGGCTCGCAGGGCCGCTAGACGGAAGCGTATTTCGGAAATGAAATTCGCCGATGCACTGTTAAAAAGTTCACAGAGCATTCCCTTTTAATATGTACGAAGAAAACAGTAGCGTTGGAACCTACGAAGCAATGCTTTGTAGTTACGAAGCGTTTGTAACTACAAAGAGGTGATTCATAAGCAATGCTCTGAGACTTTTCCTAGTATGTGCGCGGGACGCTCGCAAGTGTCTTTCGATCGTATTCTCGAGTATTACTATTTGATGTCCCTCGTTTGTATGCAATTTGGATAACACGGCACACACTCACATGACTGCGTCGTGTGCCGTCGGTCAATACCCAACATGTCCGTCTTGTCGCTGTGTTTTTTGTGGTTCGCCTCGCCGCCGCGCGACGTTTACCGCGCTTTCGGACTGAAATAATAATGCCCCGTGTAACTCGCAAACCGAACCGATCGACCGCGGGGGCAGCCATGTCATAGCCGTGTCCGACACGCTGCCGAGCTTCCTCTCCATTAAGTGCGACGCCACTCCATTCAGCGCGGCCTCTGATTATGATGATCGCGTCGGGGAGGGCGGACCCCGTGGCGGAATAATGTCTTGGTGGAGGAGAGGAGGAGGAGGGCCGTTTTCTCCTCATCTAATAACGGCGCCGAGGGCGGTCTAATTTACTTTCCTGCCGCTAAAGGTACAACAGCCGCAAGGTGCCAAGCAACTTCCCTCTTCACCCCACTCACTCCCCTCTGCCACTCGTTCTGCGGTCGTCATGGTTACCAACTGCTGCTCGCCGCCGAGGACGCGAATTTCATTAATTCCGCACGGCGTGCGGCGCGCGGCGGTTTGTCAGCCTGCGGCCTCCCTCCCCGTGCAGCGCGGCCGCCCGCCCGACGCGACAAGTACAGCCCAGGCTGCCAAACCTGCGCGGGCAGGACGTGTTGGCAGCGCTGGAGGGAGCGAGGCCCAGACCGCGGCTTGCGGCTGCAAATAAGGCCAGCGCGCGCGTCGCAGTCCTGCTGCGGTGGCGGCGTTGGCAGCCCTGCTTGCTCTACCCTTGCCCTGCCCCAAGCTCGACAACCCGCCCCACCTAGCCGCCGCGGCGTTCGTGACGATGGCGACGGCATGGAACTCGAGTCCGAATGCATCCGAACATGCCGCTCTCAACGCTCTCCCTCTCCCTCCCCCCC
>NW_026267207.1:351744-352695 GCF_000697945.3 Frankliniella occidentalis | reverse complement strand
CCCCCTCTCTCCCTCCCCCTCGCTCTCGCCCCTCTACTTGAGGCGTCTCTGAGAGCCCACTCCCTACCCCCGCAGGGCGCACCCCTCTCCCCAACATTTATTTTTTCCTCAACCCAGTTGTGTTCGCGTTCTTCTGATCCGCGCAGAGTTATCCGCTGGTGGGCGTGCGCGTTTGTGTTTGTGCTTGTGTGGAAAGGGGCGGGGGGATGTCTGTCTGAGAGTCTAGTTTTTTTTCGGTACTGCCTCAACGGTGTGCTTAGCGCGCCAAGGCTTACGCCCGCTGCTTGTGCGAGGTCATAAGGAGGTCGACCCCCACCGCCATGTCTTCTCCTTTCCTCTTTCTGCATACCACGCGCTCCTAGCGGCCCCGCCCCCACCACTCCACCCTCACCGCTTCTCCCACTCATCCACGCAGCTGGCTCGAGGCGGTGCGGTGCGGTCTGCCTATTTTCCCACCTGAGGGGCCTCCCCTCCCCGGCCCGCCCCACCGCGTCCTCTGCGGCACCCCTTCCTTGCCCTACCTCCGCGCACGGTTACAAATACCTACTGCTACATACATACTAGATGCCAGCGGGAAAAGGGGAGGGGGGGGGGTGATATTGGGGTGGCAGAGCAGCAGCGGATGCAGTACAAAGGACAGGCCGGGAGAGCTTTTACACTTTTCCTGTCTAAGAAGGAGCATTTTTAGAGGTGGTGTTGGGACCGCCTTGTTGTTTTCTCGCCGTGTCTCTCCGTCCCTCACACCTTCTCTCGGGTCTATAGACTGCACCGTGGCCCCTTCCCTTGCTCGTCCCCATCGCCTCCTGTACCACCTCCTCTCTGTATTCTCGTCTCGTTGCCGACGCGCACATATGTCTGTTTTCCCGACCCTTGCGCCGCTGCATCAGCTGCGGTGCTGCTGCCCGCCCATCCTTGTTATCCCCGGGAAACCCCATCCCCCCCTCTCTCTGC
>NW_026267207.1:337583-342069 GCF_000697945.3 Frankliniella occidentalis | reverse complement strand
GCAGGATTACAGACGAATTTGTTGCCTGTTCTGTATATTGTTGTAAGTAACTCACTGATAAGAGAAAAACTGTCAGTAATTTGAAAAGAAATTTGGCTTTACTGATAAGTTTTGTCCGTAGCTTCAATAAAGTTTTCCACGCAGCAGGAAAACTGACAAGAGATGGAAAAAATCAGTAACAGGATGAAAGTGTTCTACATTAACCTTTCATGCATTAAAAGAAATCAGCCGTTTGTCTAGCTTCGTCTACTAGTTTTCCTCGCACCTTCCTCTGAAATATTCATGAACACCTCAGAATAGACCCCATCGCATGCATTAAGTGCTAATCAGCCTGACAGTTGCGGGCTTCCGGCTCACATCACACACGTCACGACTGTGTGGAACTCTCTCGACCGTTCCTCTTTCAGGATGTACTGCAAAGAGCGAAATTGCGTCCGTTGTGCAGCTTAATCCGTTCAAGCCATCCACAAACGTTGCATCCGCCTTTGCATGTATTGTTAATTCTGGGATAGAAATAGGTCTCTAAATGACACGGCACAGCTGTTGATCTTTCAGCACAAGTGCATTTACATATTTGCTTTCGCGTGAGTGGTATCCCAATGAAGGATATTGTAGAAACAAATTTTTGTAAACTCGAATCATAAACTAGGTTGTAAATTTACGAGACCACAGTATATACTCGCCAATGCATTTTCAGTCGATCATACTCAATTTTTTTACGATTACAATTTGGATTTTATTTTTACAACTTACATAATGACAAATTTTCCTGAAAACGTAACTACAATATTTTTCACATTGTCTGTGCACGCCAGGTCGTGCGAAGGGCGGATCGTGGTGTAGGCTCCCCCGCCGCCCGCACCCGCGACTATCGCGGGTTTGCCTACCTCCCGGGCGCCTGGCTGCCGACGGATGGCTCTGGCGCAAGACAACTACCGCTGCTCCGCTGCCATCCCGCCCGTCTGCTCCCGCGATGAGTTATCGCTGAAGTGCAGCGGACCGGGGCCTGCCTGCTGCTGCTGCTACTGCCATGACCAGGTCATGAATAACGACTGCTGTCCCCGCCCGCCGAGAGGAGATCTCGCGGAGGATGACGAGCAGCTCGACTGGCGCGCAGTGCGGCCAAGCAACCAGCAGGTGCCAGGCGGGCGCTGCCAGCTGTGACGCGCAAGACGTTTAAGGATGACGTCTTTCATTGGGATGGGGGAGGGGCGGCAGCGGCGCCGCCGGGGTGGAAATGTGTCCCGAGCCAGAGTCATTAGCGCTGGGCTACATTTTCATTAGAGCTGCCGGTGGCACGGGGAGGGGGGGGGGGGCTGGAGCCTCCAGTGGAGGTAGTGCAGGCCTGAGGCTAGAGAGGCTCGAGGTGAGCTGGCGGAGGGCTGCTATAGCCTCCAGTGGAGGTGGTGCAGGCAAGACTTAGGCTCGAGGTGAGCTGGAGGAGGGCTGCTGGAGCCTCCAGCGGAGCTGGTGGTGAGCTCCCTGGAGGTCGGTGCACTCTTTGGGTTGTGGGGAGCGGCAGCGGGCGGGGCCAGGAGGTTCTGGAGTTGTAGCCAGGTTTTCAGGTATGGCTGGTGGTGGAGGCCCTGAGGGACAGATTGACGCGAGTCAGAAGAGTGAGTGAGGGAGAAAGAAAGACAGAATGGATTGATGACGGGCAGTTTGAATATTGGCGGACGGACGAGTGTCGTCGGTTTGGTGTGGCGCGGCGTGGGCGGACGACAGGCTCGAGTATTGAGACATCCATCAGGGCCGCTATTGTGTGGGGCCAGGCCAGCCTTGGGACACTGCGTCGCAAACATTTAGCCTCCTACTTCTCCTCTCTTCTCCGTCTATTTCTCCACGTCACGGCCGCCAACGGCTGGACATAAATTCACGATGCACAATGTGAGTGCTTTCCGTTTGCCAACTACTACACTGCAGACAGCCCCCCCCCTCCCCAATCCTTTTTCTTGGTCAGGGTCCCCGGCGCACACGACGCCGCTATGGCCTGACCGTCGCAACGGCCAGCGCCGGCTAAACTTTGGAGTGTCCTCCCATCCTGCCCCGGCGCAAGATCTGGTTACATATTCTTGCTTTCTTGTTTTCTTCTCTGCCCCCTTTATCCCCTCTTTGACCCTCTCAGTCCCCACTTCCCCCTATAAGCCCCGCTCTCCCTGTTCCGTTCTGAGCGAGCGGGTCGGTAATCGCCGTGTGCTTTCTGTGTGTTTCAGGTGAGTGCGAGAGAGGCGGATGCGGTCCAGCCTTGCGAGGACGAAGAGAGAGAGAGAGAGAAAGAGAGAGAGAGAGAGAGAGAGAGAGAGAGAGAGAGAGAGAGAGAGAGAGAGAGACGCATTGTTGTCGTCAGTTCGACGCGGTGAGTAGTAAAGCCGTCCGCTACCATTTCTTTCCTGTCGGATGAGACAAGAGAAAGCGGGCCGGGGAGCGAGCGAGAGCGGCGCGGGGAAAGAGGGAGATGGAAAGCGGAAGAGAAGTGCTCCATTCATCATCGCGAGCTGGAATTCCTCGTGCAACTTAGTTTCTTGAACCCGTCCGGTGCCGGTGGCGGCCAGTGGCTGGCACTGTTTGTGGAATTGTTCTTGGAGCGGCGGCGGCGGCGGTGGGTGTCGGGGGCCGTGTCGGCTGCGGCGAGGGTGTTGATGGGGGTCGGGGCGAGGGTGGTGTGGCAGGTGGGCCCACCGGCTGGGGTGCAGTCGGGGAGGTGTTGTGTTGAAGGCGGCGAGTCAACCGCGGCGGGAGCGGGCCGCTTTGGTTGTGCATGCCGGCCGCTAGTTTGAGGGGGGCCGTTTTCAACCCCTCGGCTCTCTCACCCCTCTCTCTCTCCGTCTCTCTCCAGTCTTTCTCCCGCCGGAAGGCTGCGCTCTACGCGCCGGCTCGTGTTTTATTTTATTAACGCCTGAGGAGGCCGTTATCAATTGCAACAACAGCCGCCGTGGACGGGTGGGCGGTGGGGCTCCTCTGGAAAATATATATATTCACCTCCTAGAGAAACAAAAAGCGAGCGTCAGACGTGCAATGCGAAAATAACAAGCAAAAGTATAACGCAAAGCAAAAGGGGGAGGAAAAACATATCTACTCTGAGCCCTTTGGTGCGGTCACGCGAGTAACATCGACTTGTGTGTAGCGTGCGCTCTCTTTAAACAGTACCGCTGCCGCCCCTCGGGGACTCGGGCTGCCTGTGCTGCGCGGCGTCGTTTGGGAAGATAAATCTCTGGGGACCTCGCGCGCCGTCGCGGTAAGTGGGCCGGCCATAACCAACTTAACCTAATCTAAACTGGACGTGAACTCGACTCGCGTTGCACCGCGGCCCTTTGTTGTCTCACGTGACTCGCGCCTCGTGACCGCGCACGGGGGGCAACATGGCGACCACTGTTCTTTTCTCTCTCTCTCTCTCCCCCCCCCACTCCCCCTCTCTGATCTTTGTCTCTCCCTCGCGACCGCGGGCCGGCGGCTAAACCCTCGCCCCGCTCTTGCTTCTGCGCCGTGAGACGCTGCGGTCAACGATCCGGGGCGGGGCGCGGTGGTCGGCAGGCTGGCGCTCGCCTGCGCAGGCTCCATCAGGGGGATTCATGTGATGACGCAACGCTGTTTGTTTGCGGTGTACTCCTCTCCCCTCGCTAATCCAATATCATATTCCTTGAGGGTCTGGCGCGGGGGCGGCCCACCCCCAACAGCGCCTCCCCTCCCCGCTCGCCACCACACACAACCACCGCGTTGGCGTGACGTTGCTTGTCGGCCACGTCCGGGTCGACGACAACGTAGCCTGGTTCGTCCTCGAGTGCGAGCGATACGCAGCGATAATTTGTATTCGAACGTGACACCGTGGTCCCAGCCCTCCCGTCCCGGCCCCGTCCCGCCCCACCCTGCCGCCCTTCGCCGGCTTCTCGTTGTCGCTGCCGGTGGGTGTCGTGACGCGGGCCCCGCTGTCGGATCCCGGATCTTCTTTCGGGGGCGCCCCCTCTGCCCCGCCAGAGGTCAAGTCGAGTCAAAGGGCGGGGAGCCGAGGCGACGGAAGGAAGGGAAAGTGAGCGTTGGCGGGTCGGGGTGGGTAGGGCAGGGAAGGGGGACTTCCCGGGACTCGCCAAAATTTGAAATGGTCCTAGATGGCTGCTGCTGCTGCTGCGACGCGCTCTCAGAAAGAACGAGGAAGCCTCGTGGAGGGAAGCGGGGAAGGGAAGTGAGCTTTCCGTCCCTCTGCCCAGCCACACGCGGTCTGCCTCTGCGGCGAGGCAAGGGTGGGCGTCTCCTTGTTCATTTATTTTGTCCCTTTTTACGGAGGGGTGTGGACAGGGGTGCGGGGGAAAGGGTGGGGGTTGTCGTGCTCGAGACCGCCGACACGCGATGCCATTTTCGTGGGTTTCGCTGCTCGGGCGCCTCCCTGGTCTGTGGTCGTGCTGCGCAAGGTAGGGGAGGGAAGGGGAGGGGGGAGGGGCTTGTCTTCTGTAAGAGGTTCAAACGATTGGTAAAATAGTGCCCTAACCTTCGT
>NW_026267207.1:336517-337533 GCF_000697945.3 Frankliniella occidentalis | reverse complement strand
GCTGTGACTCTCTCCCTATCTCACCTCTACTTTGCTACTGCGTCCCCTCTGTATCTACCCTTCCTACTCTGCCTCCACCTCCCTCCCTCTCTCTCCCCCTCTCTCTCCCCCTCTCTCTCTGCATCTCGGAGACCTCCTCAACTCTTCCCCCGCTTGTTATCGCCCGCCCTGCCCGAAACTTCTGCTGATTTTAGATCCGCCGCGCGTCCCAATCCGACTACTTTACGTCTCTGTCGGGCGGGAAACAAGGAGGTGCGGCGAGCTGGTCCCGGCGGCTGCAGAGCTGCAGCGGCAGGTTCACAGGGTGCCTCGTTAAAGTCGGACTGGATGCCCTGCGCGTCTCGCAAATTTTTTTTGGCTCGCGTTAATAACCGAATATATAATAATAATTGTACACAAACAGCAAAGTATGGGAGGACTTGCCTCCTAGGAGGAAACATTCTGCATGGAAGACCAAGAGACGGCAAAAATTTGGCAATAAAAAATGAGTGACAAAATCTTGTGTTGCTGGCATACCTTCAGCGGTGGTGTGGTGTGTCCACCCTCCCGCGTGTAGACTACTATACTCCTGTATTGTAACATTCTCTTTCTTTCTCAAGGTAGCTCGTACGCGACCTGCCTGCCGCCGGGGCCACGGCCACGCCTCCGGCTCGGGGTAGCTTTGGGCTGTGTGGGCTTTGGGCTGCGCCCTGGAGGTCATAAGAGTGCCGGGGAGAGGTGATGAGGGTGCAGCCGGCGGGCACGGCGAGGTATTTCCCCGGGGTATGAGCCCGTGGCCGTGCCTGCAGGTGCGCTGCGCAGGCCGAGGCCGGCCCACTGGCTCATATCGCGTACGCCCGCGCGTCCGCCTGCAGCCGGCCCGGCAGCACGTGAAACGGGCTGTGGAGGAACACGGAGGCGCCGTGGAGCCGAAGGTTGACCGAGGTCGCGGCGGAGGAGGTTGGGCCTGTGGGGCTTGGGGGGGCCGGGGCCCGCAAACGAAATAGAGGTGGACGGAGTGAAGGGAGGAGGGGGGG
>NW_026267207.1:328585-329903 GCF_000697945.3 Frankliniella occidentalis | reverse complement strand
CTCCTTCTGTCTCTCTCTCTGCCCCTCACCCCCTCTCTCTTTCTCTTTGTTTTTCTCCGCTATTTTCCATTTCCGTTTCCGTTCAAGAGGAGCCGGCCGCACTAACACAGCAAACACTTTCGCCCCCAGTCCGTATTGCGTGCTTATTAGTCAAGCGGATGTACGCGGCGTGTTTACTCTCTCGCCGGTTGCTCGTTTTTAAAGAGAGCAGGCAGTATAGCATTTCGTCTGCTTTTATTGCACAACACTGTGACTTGTGGCTTCGAATCACAACGCCATGTCGGCAAAGCAAGCCGGGCCGGACGCGTGGGAGGAGTTCAATAAGAGCCGGCTCAGTTGTCTAAAACTGCAGGATCCTTTTCATCATCATCCAAGGCCCTCGTTATTTATCCGGCTCCTTGACAATGTGCGGGAAGGGATGCCTTTCATCTTCAGGCGCTCGCTCCGCGGAGGCCCGCCGGCGCAGCAGCCTCGCAGCAAGAAGTTCGACATTTCCTCCCCCTCCTCCTCCACCTTGGGCATGCGGGGGGAGCCCAGCCCCGCCCCCGAGGGGATGGTAAAACATGCGCGCTGGCTTTCTTTTTTCTTTCGTTTTATGTGTAATTCTCAAAACAATGCAAAGACGCTCGAGCCCTAACCATCTGTTTTCTATATTTATTTATCAATAAATCGTTTTCTAATTAGTTTCTACGACGTGATGTAACTCTAAAACGGCACGTCTCGTTTGTTCGCGGCACGGTCGCTCTGCCCACCACCTAGTCTGCTTGCGGCGTGGACCTGTGTCCGGCTCGCTGCAGCAAAAGGGAAACGGAGAATGGAGACGAGGGAGGCACACTGTTAAAAGCCTGCGAAGTATTTTGCTCCTTTGTAACTACGAAGTATTTACTTCGCAATTACAACGTGATGCTTTGCAATTACGAAGTGACACTTTGCAATTGCAAAGCGATGCTTTGCAGCGTTTTCATTGCTTCGCAATTGCAAAGCATCACTTTGTAATTGCAAAGTAAATGCTTTGTAGTTACAAAGGAGCAAAATACTTCGCAGCTCTGCAAAGCGAATGCTTTGTAGGAATTTAACAGTGCATGTCGGAGCGAGTTCCGTGAGCGCGTGGGCCGGTGGCGTCACGATCAGGGGCTTTCACATCATTGCCCACTCGTCTTCATGTGCGCCCGGACGTACGCTGGGGCGGGCTGAGGCGACCGGACTCTGGTAGTGCGAGTGAAACGGCAGGCGCGTCTGTGGCGGCGCGGCTGACCTTAGGAGTCAGGACCTAAACGGACTGTCGGCGCCATGGATATGCGCGGGCACCCCCCCCCCC
>NW_026267207.1:326937-328535 GCF_000697945.3 Frankliniella occidentalis | reverse complement strand
TTGTAGCCCTGCTGAACATGGCTACTTTATACTTCTGCAGTTGAAGTTGGTGCCGTCTTTCGAAATGTAGACTCTACAGCACTCGCTTCAGCGCGTCACCGTTCTACACGCACAGTGTAGTGTTCTGTCACGCGTTGGCCCCATGTGCTACGACGGAAAAATACGTACGTTTTATGTTCATAGAACAAATACGGAACCACAAAAATAAACAATATTTGTCTATAAAAGAAATGTCAGTCACCCGTTGTAACAAAAAGAAATAGAGCAAATACATATCATCGAAAACGGCGAAAAGAAGAATACGGTGAGCTAGTGGGGGAGGGGAAGAATATTGGGGACCCAGCTCGGTGATTCCCCGTGTCAGGCCTTGTGCGACCTTGGTGGCGCCAGCTGGATTTGGTGAGGGCGCGTGGTGGGGAGCGGCGGGCAGCGACGTGACTTGACGGCGACAGGCCGTGTAGCATATTGTGCCAGGAGCAATATGCGTTGAGTTTCAGTCTCGCATTTGAATCGGTGACGAAACGAATGACGTCAGCCAGACATCATATATTCCTTTTCCTATACCTTCCTGTCTCTTTCTCCCGCTTTCCCTCCCTCACCCGCTTCTCTTACCCCTCTCGCCCTCTTTATCCCTTTTTCTACCTCTCCCTCTCTTTTCCTTTCTCTCTGTGCCTCTCCGCTCCCCCACCCCCTTTGTGCCATCACCCCCCTTCTCTGTTGTTCCAAATACGATATCGCGCAAAACACAATGCTGCTTCTTTACGGGTATAGAAACCCTCGAGAACACTGCCCGGCACGTCCCGTCGTTTTCGTTCGCGTCACCCCGTGGAATAGGGCGCAAGTGCAAGGGGTTGAGCACGGCTAGCTACAGCGCCTCGAAGGGTAGCGCGAAGAACAGGACATCCCCGGTTAGGGAGGAAGGGGGGGAGGGGCTCTTTGATGTGACACCCTCTGCATGGCTTTGCTACCTTACATACCAACCCCTTCTACGGAGCCCTCTCTTACTCACCCTTCTCTCTCTCTCTCTCTCTCTCTCTCTCTCTCTCTCTCTCTCTGCTGTGACTCTCTCCCTATCTCACCTCTACTTTGCCACTGCGTCCCCTCTGTATCTACCCTTCCTACTCTGCCTCCACCTCCCTCCACTTCTCTCACCCTTCTCCTACCCTCGCCCTTTCTCCCGCTCTGCCTCGCTCCCGCCCCGTGGGACACCCGACACCCTGAGGCTTTGCCCTCGGGTCTTCAGTCGTGTCCGGGCATAACGCACCACGTGACCCAGCCACCTGCCCCCTCCCGCCATCCCTTAATACCTGCCTAGATCTGGTGCGAGGACCCCACCCCCTTTCCTTCCGCCCACGGACCGTGGCAGGCCCAGACCCCGACTGTACCAGAAGGGTAGCAACGGGCTGGACTGCGCGTCGGGAATGGAGAGGGGACGGTAGATGCCCTGGTCCGGGTTACGTCATCCGAGCAGGCGCGCTGGACCGCCGAACACGGGCTCGTTCTGATTTAGCACACAAGACAGGACTTCCTCTCAAGTTTTACTTGAATTTGATGAAAGCTAACGTTGGTCGTAGTCGGTAGGATTTGGCACGCAAACC
>NW_026267207.1:326342-326887 GCF_000697945.3 Frankliniella occidentalis | reverse complement strand
GTGCTGCGCAAGGTAGGGGAGGGAAGGGGAGGGGGGAGGGGCTTGTCTTCTGTAAGAGGTTCAAACGATTGGTAAAATAGTGCCCTAACCTTCGTTCGCTGACCTAAAACCTTGAACATACTTCTTGTGCTTCCGGTGGCAGAGGGCAGTTGAAGGCGAAGGGGGTCAAGAAAACCTTTTCCCCTTTGGCTGGGGGGGGGGGGGGGGACTTGAATTTTCAAGTGCACGTGCGTACGTACTAATTGTAAGTTATCTATCTAGAAATGTTGGAAGAGCGGAGAGCGGGTACGTGAAAGGGGGGGGGGGCAGGGGAGATAGAACAATGCACCTGGTTGTTCCCAGGGGGTGGCGGCGCTGACAGCAGCAGCAACAGCAACAGCTGCGGTGAAATTACTTACCTCTTAGTGCGTGGCCCGTTGTCACCTCACTAGGGGGGCCGCCGGCCTCAGCCGGCCCTCCTAGACCTCCTCACAAACTTTTCCCTTTGCTCTCCTGACCCCCTCCCACTTCCCGCTCCACTTCTTTTCACCCCATCTCATCCTTCT
>NW_026267207.1:325525-326292 GCF_000697945.3 Frankliniella occidentalis | reverse complement strand
TGCAGTCACACGAAATCATTGAGACCCGCTCAAAAATATTCGTGTCTTCTCTCAAATCATTTCGAGAAGAAACCTCGGCAATTGACAGTATGTGCCCCAGGGGTGTGGCACTAGCTGTCACTCACCATGTCTGGATCGGAATATAACTCATGCGAAAAGTGGTTTCTCGAAATGGTCTTAATGGTATCTCGGAAAGGATAAGCCAATAGAAGCATTTGACCTCCGAAATGCAAAATTACACTCAAACCTTCTCTGCTACGGCGGATCATAAAAAGAGTGACAGTATCTGCCCCAATTCAGGGGAATTACTGTCAATAATTATCTGGATGTACGCTGCTGCTACACCACTGAAAGTTTCACCACTCCCATTTTCCAATCAAATAAAAATGTAAAGAGGTTGCGATTTCACAAATTAGATGACTAAAAAGTGAATGGGTTGCTATTGCCAGCTCATTGACAGTATGTGCCCCTGACAGCTGGTGCCCCACTCTCCCTTATTAGAGAGAAAGCGCTCTCGAATCCACCCATAACAGGTTAGGGCTTGCGGTTCAACAGCGTTTTCTTTCAGCTCTTAAAATGCCCCTCCTCGAGGGCGTGTAGGCCGTCCCGCTGCACCCAGGAGCGCTGCGGGTCTGCCTATCTACAGGGTGCCCGGCCCGCCTGGCGCGTAGGCCGTCCCGCCGCACCCAGGAGCGCCGCGGGTCAGCCTATCTACAGGGCGCCCGGCCCGCCTGGCGTGTAGGCCGTCCCGCCGCACCCAGGAGCGC
>NW_026267207.1:323479-324827 GCF_000697945.3 Frankliniella occidentalis | reverse complement strand
GGTTGGGCCGCCAAGCGGACGCGTTAAAAATGGACGAATTGCCGACCCGAGCCGACCAAACGGACAGTCCTCTGTCTCCAGGCGGGGCGGGGCTCGCGACCTTGAAGCGCCGTGCCGTGTGTCGGGTCGGCGTTTGGGGTTGCCTTGTGCGCGCGCCGCTCCACTCGCTCCACCGTAAAGTGTTCGGCGTTCTTTTCTCGCCAAAATATTGGCGTCCTCTGATAAACGCCAAATGACGTTATATGGCAAGAAGGGGCCAGATGTTGGCGTTCGCAAAAGACACTCCAATATTCAGTCCGATTCAGTCTAAGAAAACGCTAAGATTTGGCGTTCTTCAGAGGTCGCCAATCAATAATGGCGCTAAAAGGCGGCAAACAGTTCACAGTATGTATATTTTTGTTTTACCTTACCTTTCTCTCCTACTTTCTCTCGGTCTCTCTCCCTCTCTCCCTCATCATTCTCCCGTTTCCTCCCCCTCGCTCTCGCTCAGGTGCACGGTCTCAGGTCCGCAGTCATTACTTTCGCAAGGTCTGATCTCGCATTTCCGTAAGCAATTCGGTCAAAGAAAGGGGGTCCCCTTCCGCCCCCTCTGCCTCGCCCCACGCTGCCAGTGCCTTGCTCCAGCCACCGCGCGGTGTATTGCGAGCCTTACCACCCCCCATACGCCTCCCTCGACCCCCGGCCTCCCGCCCCCTCTATCTCTGTCACCCTACCGCCCGCCCTTATCCGTCTCTTTTACTCATGATTTAAGTCAGCACGCTTCTCTCTCTCTCTCTTGCCTGTGCTTTGACGTCTGTGCTGTATAGCTGCCGTATTCGGGTGTGGTTTTTCCTACCCGATGCCAGAATCTCTCTTGTGGGAATGGAAATGCAAACCAGCCCACCAGCCCTGTTTGACCTTCCCCCAGCCCTCTTTTGCCTACTTTTTTCTTTGCGGTTTTATGCAGACCGCGGCCCCTCGCACCCTCTTCATCACAACAGCAACGGCCTGCTGCTGCTGCTGCTGCTTCTACTGTTGCAATGATGGAAATGAAAATGTTTCGCAGCAACGGTGTGAGAAATATCGCGAAGTGTGCGTTGTTCGAATCTGTGTAAAATTGCGCGCACTGGGAAACCAATGGTGCTACACTCCAAACATTGTACTTAGCACACACGCTAATGTCGACTCGCGAGCACTCACATACAAGTGTGTACTTGCCATACTACACACAAGGAAGAGTAAACTAACTACGCTGTTGGCTTTTTAGTGTAAAGTAGCACCTTTGCTGCCGTGCAAAAATAAATCTATATCTATCTATTGATTTGATATGCCGGAACTTCGCAAACTAGGGTGTGCCAAGTGGTGCCCG
>NW_026267207.1:319298-322654 GCF_000697945.3 Frankliniella occidentalis | reverse complement strand
TCCACCCCCACCCAGGCTGCCTGACCGAGGGCTTCCCGCCGTGTGCGACTAAATGGGGCCTTCGGACAGGAGGGGGGGGAGCAGAGACAGCCTTTTGGCCTGACGATTTATGTGAGTTGCGGCCGGTCCAGCGGTGCAATCCACAACCCCTCCTCCACGCCCTCTTCGATAGCAACCCCCACCCCACCACGTTCTAGGGCTGGCAGGTTCTGGACGTGCGCGTTTGATTAGGAAAGGATAATATACGGAATACAACGAGGTGGATGAATAAAATCAGAAATCGGTTTAGTGGACGCCATCAGCTGCAGTGTTATTACTGAATACCCTTCTGTGACGACCATGCCGGCTTCCCATCCCTTCCGCACCCTGGGCTGGGCTCTGGGCATACGTCATCGCACGATATAGCTGCTGCTTCCCGAATGTCAACATCTCTCTTTCCCTTGTCACTTTTTTTCACTTTCCGCAAGGAAAAATAATTGCCAGAGATAGCAAGAGAAAGAGGAGGGGATGGGGGGATTCACTCTGCAGATTATTCTCCTGCGGATTGGCGAATCAAAGCTTTTCATGGAGCCTTTCAGATCTAAACGTACTGGAACATGGATGTGGATTGCTTGGCTTCTTACACTCTGATGTTGCGTTACCCTCTAAAGGCTCTTTTTCTTTTAGGCATTTCAGCTATTGCTTCACTATCTCGTCACGTTTTCATATTGTGTGTGTACTAGCTTGGGTAGCGGGTGGTTGGTACCGTTGTCCATATTGCATACTAAAGGAAGTCCTATGCAGCGACACGCTTAAGTTTACAAGAGTACTCGTGTGGCATGGCGGGTAGTGCGTGGTGGGATGAGATGGGTTCAGGTCATATGGGGGTGGGTCAGATGGGGGTGAGGCTCGGGGTGAGGAGTCAGAGGGTGGGGCAGCGGGGCACGGTCGGGCTCCTGTCCAATTTTTGCAGGCATGTTATGAAAAGCCAGGTGCGGTGAGTGGGGTCAGGGCGGGCGTGGCGCAGGGCGGCGGCGGCCACCACCCTAGGGGGCCGGGCGCGGCACCACGCTCTCGCTCTGGGGACCACGGCGGCGGCCGCCTGCCTGTCGTGTCGGGCGCCCGCGTACCATTTTTGTAATTTTTCTTGCCCCCGTTGTTTAACTCTTTCTGTCCGGACGCCACGAACAACGGAAACTTCATCTGCTTCGTTTGTAACAAACTGAAACAAACAGTCCTAAATATGCTCTAAAAAAATTGACCATCAGGTCTAAAAAAGAGTGTCCTTTCGAACAGGCCACAGAGCTCCCAGCTTAGGCGTGCACGCCATGGCCGAACGCCGAGCCAAGCGAGGGGAGGGGTTTGGGGGGCTTTTTCTCCTCCTGGTAGAGACAGTCTTGGTGACAGTCTGAAATTTTTTCGACGCACCTATTTTTATTAAAAATAGATAAACTGCTCACCCGTGTACTTTACTTTCCGCCCAATTCCAATTTCCCCGTTGGGAGTAACGTTTGAGACCCACCCTGGCCCCCTTCCGCTATCTCATCGACGTGTTGGTCCCCATCTCCTACCCACCCCCATCCCCCTTCCCTCTCGCCCCCTGCACCCCGGGCCCCACCCCGCCGTGGCCGCAGGCGCGTCAGCGTCGCTGGCGTCGTGGCGCTCGGCTGGCTCGGCTGACGTGCCGTCCCCCGTGACACTAACGTGTCCTGTTTATACCCGGCAGCGCCGCTCAGCTGCGGCTGTTCTGCCCCCCTCCCCCTCACCTCCGCAGCTGTGTGGTAGGGCGTGGCCCGGCGTGGCGGACCACGCTCGTAATCAGCTTATAAGCCTAAGCGGGTAATAAGCGCGAGATGTGTTTGCAGGCAGCAAGATGGGGAGGCAGAGTGAGGCGGAGGGAGGAAAAGAGAGTTTTTGGAAAGGCATTTGCCTTTAGTTTTGTTTTATTTGGTGGAGAACATGTACAAATTAAGTAATAACGATGTTTTTACCGATGCACAGGGCTATAGCGAAGTATATCGTTCTTTGGATACTCGAGAACGGACAGCAGCACAACTATTTATGTAAAATTCAGGGTGGATCCCAGAGCGACAGGCTTGCGACGTCGCCTTTCGGCCACGTCGAATAAACATTGAGGAAAAAAATCCTCGTTGGACTATAAGCATTCTGTCGTTTTCTACTCCTTTCCTCCTTCTCCCCGCTACCCCTTTTGGCTGGTTCAGATGGACTTGGAAATGTTTCCAGGAATGTGACGTGACGTGTATAGACTCGTGGAGGACGGGCCAGCGGTGGCCAAGCGGCCAGCCAAAGCACCACTCCGCAGAACTTCAAACGAAAAAGGAATTGTTTATGCAGGCGCTGAAAATATTTCGCCAAAGCGAATCAGATTTTTCGCGTTTTGAAATTAATGAAAAGCAGATGTTCGGTTTTGCTTTTGCCCGACTTTATTGTTGGTGGCATTGTTTCTAATTGACCAAGAGGCGAGGTGAAAGAGCAGGAAGCAGAGAAAGGGGGTGGGTGGGAGTAAGCAAAGGAGGAGAACAGTAAAACGAGCAAAGGAGGGCTAAAAATTTATGAAGTCCCCCTCGAAGCCCACCCTCTTCCCCCGACCGCCGGGCCGCTCACTGGAAACACGGGGCGCTGAAACAGGGCGCAAAGTAGTTGCTGCCCGCGGTTCGTGCGCAATTTATAAGAGCCGCTTTCGGGGCATCCACGCATCGCCCCTTCCTACGGCCCCGTGTGATTCAAACGCTGTTATGGCCTTCAGGCGAGAGAGAGCGAGCAGGCGGGTTTGTGAAGAGTGCGAGAGAGAGACGAAGAGACGCCGCCTTAATGGTAATAATAATCTCTTGTACATTATGGCGCCAGTCGTGATTAGTACTCCCCCTCGGTGTCTCGTCGCCTCCCCGCGTCTGGCTCACTAAATCAAAACATAAAACGAAAAAGTGCGGCGGCGGGGCGAGGAGAAAAGGGAGGAAAAAGCCACGAGGCGCGAAAAAGCTCTCCGTAACCAACAACCCCCTCTCTCCGCTCCTCAACCGCAGCCCCCTCCCCCACCGCCGACATCCGCTATCTGTGTCTCTCTCTCGCACAGCCACTTCCTCTTTAGAAGAGAAGAAAGAGAAAAGGGCGGGGGGAAATGTCTAAAAATGAAAATGCATTGCGGCCAGCGTCTTAGTCCGGCCCGACCCGGGGCGCGGCGGAGCGGCGAGTCCGAGAAGCGAGGGAAGGGTATTTCTCAGCCCCGGCCCCTCATTTCCACATCAGCCCCACTTCTTGCGTGTCATCGCTGGCAGCACCCTTCTATTTCCCTCTTTTTACTCCCCTCCCCTCTCTCTAGCTCTCCCTCTCCCTCTCCCACTCCTACTCCCCCTCTC
>NW_026267207.1:318454-319059 GCF_000697945.3 Frankliniella occidentalis | reverse complement strand
CTCTCTCTCCCCCCCTCTCTCCAATCTCTCTCTTCCTCTCTCTCCCTATCTCCCTTCTTTGTCTCTATTCCTTTCCGTTTCTCCTGACCCTCTTCCCTTCTCTATCCCCATCTATCCTAACCACGCGCACGACGAGGGAAGTGAATATAGAAAACGGCCAGTTTGAGTTATCTCCTCCCCTCTAAACGCCTCGCCACTGCACTGTAGTCGTACAGACGCACTATAACTGAACGACATGCATGGGGTGCCCACAAAACCTTGTGGTGATTTTCCTTTTTTGAGTTCTTTCCCGGAGAAGACTTATCTTTGCAGGAATACTCGATAAACACCGGGGAGCCTTGAGTGACATAAGGTACATGCTTTCCTCTTGTCAAAATGTAGTTTTTCAAATTTAAATATTATTTTACACATTTGTTGTTTGTTGTTTGTGCTAGTGACGGCAAGGCGAGTGTGAGTATAGAAGTGCTGGATGCACTCTGCTGCCTGACACGGCCGAGAGAGACGAGGACTCCACTGCGCTATGAGGCCTTTGCGTCCCGCTGCTCTCTGACGTCTCTGAAACGAGGGAGACGCTGGTCTCTCTCTCTCCCCCTCCCTCCCCCCCC
>NW_026267207.1:316099-317545 GCF_000697945.3 Frankliniella occidentalis | reverse complement strand
AAGGGATTTCAGTTAATGTGTCTTACTGATAATTAACCCCCCCCTCTCTCTCTCTCTCTCTCTCTCTCTCTCTCTCTTCCTCTCTCTCCTCGTGCCCGCTGATCAGTTAGCCCCCTTCTCTTTCCCCCAGGCCGTATACAATGTAAGCAGGCGCTCTCGTCCGCGCCGCCGAAGTGCGCGCTGACTTTAAGAGGCGCCGTGCAGCAGGTGTGGTCGGGCGAAGCACCGCGGCGCAGCCCTGCGGCGCGAGACTGGCTGTAGCGGTATCTCCGGGGCCCACGGGGCTTAACGCACTGCTAACGCGCGTGTGAAGGCCTCGGCCGGCTCGTGAAAAGCTCAGGAAATGTTACGGGGGCCTCCGCGGGAGTAAAAACGTCGCAGCGGGGAGAGGTAAGAGGCGGCCATCCGTGAGCGGTGGCCGACGGCGCGGCAGATGGGGGAACCTTTTTGTGCTCTGATGATCTGAATGTCCGCAGCGCAGACCCTCCCCCCCGGAGGCCCTGGCCGAAGGCCGTGGCCCTGGTGGGCGCGCGGGTCGCCAGCATGCGCTCTCTCGGCGCTGCGCACTTTATGACCACATCGTTTATCACTTGCCCGCCGACGCCGCTCAGGAATCGCCCGTCATTTTTCAGTCGATTTTTGAGAGGTGGCCACGTACGGAATATGGTGGTTGGGTCTGGGCAGCGCGCGCGCGAGGGAGTGCTCGTGTGGAGGCGTTTTTCTTTCCACTTCATCACGCCGACGACGGCGACGCCGACCGCGAACCCTTTTAAGATATATAGATCGCTCTCTTCATTTCAACACCCGTATTTTCTGTTTTATTTATTTTCACCGCACAAGTATTTTAAGCGTGTTTAAGTGCCTTCTCTTCTACGAGCTGTACCACGATATCCCAACCGTCGTTCGTAGCAAAAAAAAAAAACACGAGCTTTTTGTTGTCTTTATTTGAAATATTTGTGGCCACAAGCCAAGTCGTAATAATACAGTTGAGTTGAGAATTCGGTACTCTTAACCCCCAGTGTCCGGCATGGTCACAACCATATCTTCGCTGTGGGTTATCGCTTCTCTCTTTATATCACTATGGTACATACTGAACGTGCTGTAAACGCCAAGTTTTTATTGTCCCCGTCTTGGAGAGCATGGTCGTGCCTGAGCCCCTTCACTTAAATGGCGGACATATTGGTGACGAGCCTCACGGTACGGTGTGGCCCCTCCATGCGAAGCACCACTTGAGACGGCCCAAGATGTCGCTTCCCCTCGTTTGAGTACACCTACCGCCCACTCTGGCCGCGGTGGCCCTGTCCGTTTGTGGGCCTGACTCGTGTCGGGTTCGGGTCGGTTCTCCTCCGGAGAGCGCCCGGCGGGGTAGGCAGTGCCGCCCGCCAGGGGAGTGTGGCGGGCTGGCCTACCCGCGCGGCGCTGGCCGGTCGGGACCGGCTTCGGCGG
>NW_026267207.1:312974-314784 GCF_000697945.3 Frankliniella occidentalis | reverse complement strand
GGGGTGTATACGTGACCAGCGGGCGACCGGCGTTGTAATGAGGGAAAGGGTTGGCGGCGGATCCAGCCGGCTCACCACAAAGACGAGGAGGGACGGCGAGTAGGAGGACGGGGGGACGGAGAGGGGGAGGGAATCAACTCGCGCTTTGTTTTCATTTGCGAGAGGCCCCGCAAGCAGCAAGCGCTTTATAGAAAATTTAGATTGATTAGAGAACGGAATCGCTGATGAGTTTAGGCCGAGTTGTGTCGTGTGTCGACTGAAGCAAGGTACATACTAGATGTGCTTCTGCTGCTGTGACGGCTAAGAAATTTGGTGCAAGGCACGCTTGGCATTTTGCGTTGCTGTGATGTACGATGATTGAACTTAAGACGATAATTTTTCGAAAATTTCAAACGAATAGTTCAGTAATGTGTGCTAATAGAATAAGTGCATTATTGGTACAAATCGCTGCAAACATTCTTGTTGAAAAACATCTCACGTACTGGGGACGACGTTGTAGACAAACAAACAACAATATTGCTTAAGAACAACAAAAGTTGTTGCAAAGCAGCAATGTTGTTCCTACACAACTTACGCTGCTCTTCCACAATTTTCGTTACGGCTGGACAACATTTGTTGTTTCTGAACTACTTGTTGCTGCTGAACAACTTTTGTCGTTCCTGAACAACTTTTGTCGTTCCTGGACAACATTTGTTGTCCCTGAGCAACATGTGCTGTCCCTGACAAACTTTTTTTTGTTCTACAACAACTCGGAGTCAGTGAATAAATTAACAGAGACAGAATAAACGATTAACGATGGTAAGAAAGTGAAGTAAGCAGACACTGTACCAATATCATAACATAGTTTTGGGGGTGCTGACGTGCTTCTTTCAGAAATCCGTAGTTTCGTCGTCTGATACAGTTTTGATAAATATTTAAGGGGATGCGTGTGTACGTTAATGACTCGTGCATAGAGTATGGGGGAGGGGGGGTCTATGATCGTAGATGAAAAGAGGGGCGTATGGGTGTAGTCGGGGTGGGGGAGCTGATCGGTGTAGCGCGGCGTGGCGACGGGAGGCCAGCACGTGCTGGCACGTCACCCTTTGGGGCATTGCGGGGACACTCACCCCGCCATTGAGGTCACAGAAATATTATTCTTTTCGCTGGTTGAAGAGAGAGAGCTATATACTCTCTGCCTCCAGGGTACTTTGTGCAAACTTAATAAAACATGTAAGTGGGGTGACCCGAAGTCACACCACAAGACTGAATGGGATGCCCTCCTGGGAAAAGTTCATTGCCTTCAAGATGAGGATGCTGATTTCCTCCTCTACAAGTGTGGTACTTTCGTGCTTAGATTTGTACTGTTCGCCCGAAATGTAAGAAGACGCTCTGGGAACCCAAGTGTGCGTACATGTATGCGTTCTTTACTGAATACCCACATATATGTAGCAAATACTGCGTACATAACAATGTATGCTATTTCTCCCCATATTCATCCAACGCAGCAGTGGGAGTGGGCTCACGACTAGTGTGCATGCAGTGAGAGTTTCAAATGGCAGGTGGTGGACGGTCCGTGGGGTGGTGCGTGCGGGGCTGTGTGCGTGCATCGTGCGTGTACTGCGTGCATGCGTTCCCCTGACTGGCCAATAAGGAGCCCCGTGGCGTGCCACTGTCATCACATCGAGCACTAATATCCGAGCCACGCCATAAAAACGTCAATCTCGCAGGCTGCCGGCTCGGCACCGAGCGGACTTCACCTCCCTCTGCCACTCGCCCGGTCTCTGTCACCTCTGCTGTCGGCCTAGGTTCTCTCTGTCTCCCCCCCTCCCCC
>NW_026267207.1:306710-309569 GCF_000697945.3 Frankliniella occidentalis | reverse complement strand
CTCTAACCTGCTTTTTTTTGTGTTTGCACGATGCGGCATTAGGCGGCCAGGGGAGGGGCTCTTTTTCTCCAATCACGCCACCGTGTATGTTTTCGCAGGTGTATCGTCCCAACATCGCGAATACCAGTCGAGAGAGAAGGTGGATAGAATGCGATTGATTGAGGGGAGAAAGATAGGAGAGAGCTGCAGTATATTCTGTGTTGCCGGCCGTGCCTTGGCCTCTGGCTTGGAGTTTGGATTGTCCATAACCCCAGGCCTCTGTTTTTGCGACCCGCTCCCCCCCCCTCTCTCTCTCTCTCACCCCAACCCCTCTCCCTCGCTCTGCGTTGTCCCGCCCTCTGCGTGGTGGCGTCCCCACTCGGTCGACGCGGCTTTAGTGTATATTCTGGTCCAAAACACGCTCTATATGGACGGAATGAACCGGTCGTAGGTCACCGCTGAATACATCGGCATTGGCGCCTTGCGAGGCCGGGCGCGGCTGAGACGGCTGCACAGGAGGGTAGTGCTGTAGTTCGCCAATGGTTTATTCATTAACACTCCTGCCGCCGCCCCTCCGCGCCGCCTGTACCATATGGTACCGTTCGCTTAGTGGGATCGGGTGGTGGTCGCCCTCGCGGTGGAGCGCCGCTCCCTAGTAGGTCGATGACTTGTCCCTCCCCCCCCCTCTCTCCCTCTCCCTCCCTCCCTCCATCTCCCTCAATCCCCCCACCTCCACCTTCCTCCCCCCCTCTCTCACTCATACACACCTCCCCCTCCCCCGATGCACCTTTCCGCTCTTCCTCAGGTCGCTCAATCCCTACCCGCTCCCCCTACATGTGAATAGGTTCGAATACCCATGCACAGCTGTGTTTCTTCTCTCGACCTTGTGATTGAGGTCGGTGAACCTCGGCAAAGCTTTCCCCCACCGGGCGTGTGATCTCTGGCATAGGGGGCGCATAGCGGGCCAGTGCATCGCTATCGCTATCTCCAGATGGGCGGGGCGGGGCACTCAGGTGCACGGGGCCCATGGGCCGGCGCAGGCGAGGGGTCTGGATATGGGGGGGTCGATATGTGATCTCGGCTCACAGTGCGGGCCAATTTCCCGACCGTAACTGCCATCCATACAGAAGGGGGCCCGCCGCTCCGGCCGCCGGGCTCACGACAACACAACAGGCACGACTGGTAATGATGCGGCCCGCGACGTTGAGCAATAACCAGCTCCCCCTTGCTCTCTCTCTCTCTCTCTCTCTCTCTCTCTCTCTCTCTCTCTCTCTCTCTCTCTCCCCTCTATCTCCTTTGCTCCCCTTTATACCATCGCGCCCTTTGCGCCGCGCACGCACGCTACAACGCAACAAACGGCGACGCAACGGCGAGTAACGTGCGAGCAACGGCCCGCCATTCCGAGTGCAGTTGGAAATGATAGGTTGTCCATGGAACGGCACGCCTGTCGCGGGGCGCGCCTAGTCGAGCGGGGGGAAGAAAGATCTCGTCGAGTGTTATGGCGAATGTGATCGTATATTTTTGCCTGCCATTTGAGGCACGTCGATGAAGAGGCGTGTGCAAAACACGCCTCGATCAAAGGCTGCTCAACTAGTTTACTTATTTTTTTATTTAAAAAAATAGATGCCCTTTTAAAAATTGTTTTCTATGTCACAGTAAGGATCACATTGACTGAAGATTTTGTAACATTATTCTGTCTGTATTGCTTTTGCAGAAGAGAGTCGATAGCAGTCTAGCAGGTCATCTTTAGAAATAGAATATCTGAAATAAAGTGTTATAGAATAAAGTGCTAGGACTAATTATTTTGATACAAACAGTTTACAGACAGCACCCGAACATTTGCATTATATTCACACGTTTGGGCTTTAACACATTCGTGCTGAGTGTACTTTGGTCAGGATCAGGGCAACGTGTAAAGCTTTGATCAGGAGATGGGTGCAGACCGGCCTTTGGCAAACTTTATCGCAAAGTAAGTCAAAGGACATAGGCTGGAGGCTGCTCGCTGTGCTAAAACTTCCGTGCTGAGATGCAGAAGTATGTACACAGAAAATACGTTGCGGAGGAAATAGACGAGGCGGGAATCACTCATCGGAAATGTGTACAATGATTTCACGTAAAGTGAGGTTTGATTTCCTCGCTCGATTAGAGCAAAAGATTTGGTTGGGAATGCCTCTCTATTTGAGTGATAATTGGGAAACTCCGCTCTTTTTGAGTGAGGATTTCTGAAGTTAGTGCCCGTTTACGATCGTCCGGGGTGTCTTAAATGAAATTGCATTTCCTTCAGCTATTTATCAATGTTAGGGGTTAAATGGTACCCCTCATTTACGATGGTTCTTAGCTTAAATTAAATTTTAGTCCGCGCCTTGACAGAATGTTTTGTCACTTGTCGTCAGCGCCATCTTTGTTTAGTCTCCTCTTGGCCTCTGATTAGCTGTTTCGAAACCTCGCGCCCGAAATCCGAATTTCATTTAAGCTAAGGACTAGTGTATTTCGAAAAGAAATGAATTTCATTTAAGGGGCTGGCATCGTAGATACTCCCATAAGCCACCAGGCGTTGGTCAATTTAATTTAAGATTCCGCGAACGATCGTAAATGGGCCCTTCTCTCTTGATTTGAATGACATTTAAGAATCATTCTCAATAAGAGCGAGGGTTCTAAATCATCACTCTAATGGAGCATAAGGAGACAAAATCTCGCTCTTATTAGGTCAGAGTTCTCACTCCAGTATTTGCAGTATGGTATCTTGGGCATTCTCAGCACGCAAGAACGAATGAACCGGATGGACAATAAAAATTAGAGAAGCAAAAAGCCATTGCATGGCCTTTCTTTTCCCTTCTGCAGATGTATACGGCGGTGGTTGAGTGGAGCAATGTTTTCTCT
>NW_026267207.1:302891-306660 GCF_000697945.3 Frankliniella occidentalis | reverse complement strand
CCCCGGCCCCCTTCCCGTCCTACGCGTTCTCTAGCTTGACGGGCCGCAAGCAATTCGTTGACGGGGCGCCCTACTGGGCCACTGTCCGACCTTGTCTTCTGCTGGCGCCCCGGAAGCGGTGTGACCTCCCCTTTCCACTCCCCCTCCCCTCCACCCTGCGCTCTCTCCCGCCTCCGCTTCGTAAGAAAGGGGCCGCCAGAAGACGAAGCGGAAGGCTGCGTCCCAATGAAGTCATGCCGGCGGAAGGTAATATCTGTATTTTCCAGCGGAACTGTTCTCTCTTTCAACCCCATCTTTCTCACCCTCACCTCTCACTCGAGATCCCTCCTCTCTCCCTCCATCTCTCTCTTTTGCCTCATGTCTCGCTGCCCCTACGGCGGAGAGCTGCGAATGTAATAATCATGATAATGTGCCAGAGCCACGTCTTTCGGACCGGCGAGGAGGGCAGATCGCAGATTGTCGTGTTAGAAGCGGGAGAGGGGAAGCGCCGGGGAGGGGGGAGGGGGAGGATGAAGTGGGCGGAGAAGGTAAGCCGGGCATCAGCATTCCGTCTCTAGCCGGGATTGTGACGTGGCGCCCGCCGTAGTGTGAAATAGTGGAACGAGTCGTCCCGCGCGCAGCAGGCGGCACGGCTTCAGGAGGTGGAGCTGCGGGATCTGCTTAATCTATTCATACCGTATTGTCGTCACAGAGCCACGAGGAACCAGCAGTCGACCTAGCTCTGTTATTAAATGTGATTTTTAAACAAATTAGTAGAAGTTTGATGAAAACGTTATTTAATTCTATAAATGTGTATCATAATTGTCCCTGTACTAATGCCTGTAATTGACTTGGTCATACAGGGTGTCCGCTCCTTCCTTTTCTTTTGTATTTTTCAGTTTTGGTTTTACTTTACTGTGTTACCCAGTGCAGGCTCGCTCTGCAAACTCTGAAAACTCTACAGTGTTTTTGGACGCTATTTTATTTAAGATTGCAGTGGGAAGTGGGTAATATTTTCAGTTTCCTCGGGAAAAGAACTTTCTAAGGGGCTCTCATGGGATTGACGCCAATAACTTGCCAGGTTAACCCAAATTTGTTTACATTACCGAAATTTTGGGAAGGTGGCTCAGTTGCCCGCACTCGGAAAAAAGCAACTTGCAAGGGTCGGATTAAGTTTGCAAATTTGAATGAAACGGGCTTCATAGAGATTTATATAGTATGGTAGCTTAATTTAGTAAAATTCCATGTAATGTCTAGTCGCCCCAGTCGTCCCTGATTACCCTATCATGCGCGTCATACGTTTTCTATTGTATCATTTGTAAACTACGCATATGAAGTAGAGTATTTTGGCGCGACACAGAAAGCTCTGTTGTTTCTGTGTTTGCCCGCTCCAGTGGCGCGGCGCCTGCCTCCCGCCTGTTCGCCACCTGCGTCGCCGCTGTGCGCTCGGGTGCGAGGGTCTAACCGACCATGGCATTGTGTCGGAGTGTGTGTGTGCGCGCGCGCGTGTGTGCCTGTGTGCGTGCGAGTCTGTATGGACGCACTGCCACGGCCCATTACACACTCCAAGACGATGGGCTTCGATAAATTAGCGACGGAGTGTCAGCCTGCGTGCTGTGCGTGCTCGGGTCAACCCGAGGTCAACCTTACAGGTCGCACTGTAAACTGCCTCAAATTACGCCAAAATATTTGCGTTCTTTGAAGAACGTCAAATCTTGGCGTGCAAAGACGCCAAGGTTTAGCGTTCTAATAAGAAGAACGCTAAACTGAAACTGGAACTGAAATATTTTGCGTTTAAAGATGCCAATATTTGGCGTTCTGAGAAGAAGAACACGAATAACCATTTTATTAAGCGTGCCCGAGCGTGCCCGAGCGTGCCTAGACCCTACTACTGGTCCAACGTGATATTCCGGCTATTTTTGTTCCTTTATAAAGGCACTACAGCAGTAGCACCTCAAAGAGTTGTAATACCAACCCTTTTTTTCCAGTGTACCCTTGCAGGTACTCTTTGCAGTTAGACCTTGAGTATTGTTATTTAAATACTATGGAGTCACATTCTATAAAATGTGAATTGTGTCACATTATTTAGAATATCAAGTCACATTCGTTTTCACGTCATAGGTACGCCTCTTATGCACTGAGCCCATGAATGTAGAGCGGTGCAAACGGTATGTCACGTTGTGACGTGATATTCTAAATAATGTAACACAATTCACATTATATAGAATGTGACGTCACAGTATCTGAATAACAGTGAGTTGTAATGAAAAAATTGAGGTTAGAATCAACGAAGAATCCCGAAAATCGTCTATTTTCAGGATTAAAGCGAATTGATGACACGTCGATACTGCCCAAACCGATGGCAAGCGACCATTTATCGATTATTGCATTTCTCTCTGGGCTGGGTAGTATGAGTATGATTCCGTGTTTCGTCAAACCTGTACATCTTGCTACTTCGTCGTCGTAGTCGACGACGTCTTCCTGCCCTTCATCCTCCGTCGACCCACTTCATACGTGCCCGCCCCTTGCACACGAGGGCTTGCATTGGCCGAGGTCTGCTTTTTCTGTACAGCCTGTTATCTTTTTTTACGTCCTTTCTCTTGTGGTGCTCGGGCGGGCGGGCCGTCCCGGCCGGTGACACGGCGCGGCCCGGGGCGGCCCCTACTGCCGCTGCCAGGCCCCCGAACGGCTCTTCCGGGGCCCTTCACCCTTGTGCTGTTGGTATCGGACGGCGGACAGCGGACTCGAGTCCCTAATCTCTCTTCCCTTCTGTTTGCAGGATCGTCCGTACGGACAAGGTGCGTCTCTCTAACAGCCTTCTGCTCGCGACCAGGCGAGTTATGGCGTCTCGGGTAAGAGCACGTTGGGGAGGGGGCGGGAGTAGAAGTAATCCCGGGACATGACAGTTCTCTTGTTCTATTTTGGCCGGATCGCGGGGCTCCGCGTCCGAAACCTCGAGGGGGTCGGCGATGCGAGCTTATCTCGAGGAGCGCCATGCCGCCTCCCCCTCCCCTCCCCTCCTCCAACCCCTACCGACGGCTTATCTCAGCCTGACTTCCGGAGGCGTGATGGCTGAATCACTGATCACCGAGTCCTTCTCTGCCCCGGAGGCTCGCGAGCAGAGCGAATGGCGGCTTAACGACGCCGCACCCGCCTTTCAACAAGAAAAGGGGTATAATGTATACAAAGTTTAGACCCAACCCTTATAAGGGCGCGTCGCAAATCCTTGAACTTCAAAAAGAAATTGTAGGCTATGGCGTAAACGAGGAGGAGGACAGATGGAGAGGGGCGACAGGAATTGAAGGACAAATGTACATGAATGACAAGAAAAAGGGAGAGCAGAAATGCAGAGAGAGGGCAAGAGGTGTGTGAAATGGGGCGTGTCGTAGCAACGAGGAAGTGGCCCTTTTTTTCCTCTCTCACTTTCTCTCTTCGCCAACCGTTTTTCTCCTCCCCGCCTTCCCTATTTTTTTCGGCGCTAAATAATTTAACGAGAAAAGCAGCAACAGCAGTGGCGGCAGCGGCGGCACCGATGGTTTTGCTCGCGCCGCCATGGCGCCAGCGGCGCCACTCGACTCGGCGCGGCGGAGCGTTGCAACTTCCAGAAATTAAAGTTGGTTAAATTAGAAGAGCAAAACAAAACGGGGGAAAAAATAATACGAGGGAAGACAAAACAAATACATGCAGCGAAGCTAAATGAGGTTCGTCGGACGAAACAGGACAGGCGCGGCCTCGTGACGGACAGGCGTGGCAGACGTGACGCAAACATGGCCCCGCCACGCCTTACCCC
>NW_026267207.1:292974-294828 GCF_000697945.3 Frankliniella occidentalis | reverse complement strand
GGCTGGACGGTCTGTCTCGCTCTGTCTGTGTGTAAAGACAGCCTGGGATCAGAGAACCCGCAATTCTTTTTCTAAAACAGCACTTGTTTTTCGCTGTTTCCATGAAGTCGCCGTGGGCGTGGGCCCCTCTCCTCCGCCCTTTCCACTTTTTGATGCTATAGCTGGACCGCTACATTCTTTACTATCTATGTACCCTTCACTGCAGCGCCACCCCAACCCCCAGCCACCTCCTCTCCCTTGGCGTGTCCTCCATTTTTCGAGTCATTTCACTTTGCCGCGCCCCGCCACGCCCACAGCTGTCAACTTACCCATCACGTTCCACGCGCCTGCCTGCTGATGCGCCTTTCCTCCTGCCGTAAACCTTAACCCCCCCCCCCCCCCCTTCGTGTATCGTGCCCCCCCCCACTTCTTTTTTGTTTCTTTCAGTAATCTACCCCCTGGTGCCACCTCCAACCTCCACGGGGGACTGATGTATTACTGCTCGGATGTGTTTCGCTCCCGCGCGATTTCTGCCCTTTAGTGCGCTGCCGTTCCTTCTTCCCCGTTCCCCCTCCGTTCTAAATGCGGTGGACAATGCATTGCCATTAGAGGACGCCTTCTCGTCCGAATCACGAGACTGACGGTCGGTTTCAGGCATTCCGAGCCTGCCCCCTCCTTCCTTTCGCTCTGGGGCCCCCGCAACCCCTCCCTACATCGCCCTGCCTCAGCACACCTCCCGAGTCTGCAGGTCTTGCAGCCCGGCGCCCCGCTCGCTAAACCCCCCTGGAGCTCCCTGGTGGTGTTCCTGTTGTGCTCCAAGGTGCGCGGCGGGCGGCACGACGGCGTCCTGCAGCGGCTCCGGGGGGCTCAGCCCGCCCGAGCATGACAAGTCTGGAGAGCGAGGAGGAGCAGCAGGCGGCTTTAAAATTTATCATCACAGGCCAGCGACCTTGAATTGGACTCGCCGCCGCCGGGAGTGGTGCTGCCTGCAAAACCTTGTTGATTGACGTAAAGACCTTGCTCTTTGTTCGCGTCCCGGAGCGTTCCATCAGCTGGAAGGGTGCAGGCTGAGGGCCACGACCAGCTTAGGGCCGTCCGTCCGCTGTCCGTCCGTCCTCGGCCAAGGTCACGTGACGGTCTTAGTCCGGCCGCTCGGCCCCGCCCCAAAGACGCGGCAAGGGCGGGAGCGGCGGGCGGACTGAAGGCGTGGCCGCTGTCAAAGTTTCATGAAGGCGGTGGTGGCGGTGCGCGCGGTCACTCCGCGGGGCACCTCGTGGAGGCGCGTGCTCCAGCTGCACCACTGCCGCTGCGGCGTCGCCTGGCTAGTTATGTCCCCCCGCCAACAGCATGCGTGAGTCTGACAGGAGAGGGGGGTCTTCTTGAATGAGGGGGGGGGGGGTGGAGCGCGACCATCCCTCAACGTCGCGCACCTCTGTCGCAACCGATCCGTCAGGAGGCCGAGCCTCGGCCGAGGCGCTGTCAAGGACAGTCGCAGAGAGACGCCATCCTGTTTACCACGACTCGCTCGCCCGGGCTGGCCAGGAAGAGGGCTGCAAGTGCGAGTTAGCTAGACTTAGCCTTGTTGGGGGGTCGCACCGAGTTGGCACAATGCGGGATCTCGGCGCCTGCAAGACTTGGGGCAGGCCACCCCGCAGCACACGCACGAACTGCGGATGAGATTTGCCTACCTATCAGGCGCTATAAGGGCTTGCATGGGCTGCTGAACTCGGTTGGTTCGTCACGGGGAATGACGCACATAATTTCTAAACGTAGGGCCCCGTGCGTTAACATTGTGCACGGGGTAGCTGAGCGAAGTGCATTAACTTTACAGAAGACATAAAAAATATAGAACAAAACTATACCGAATGAGGGTCC
>NW_026267207.1:289295-292924 GCF_000697945.3 Frankliniella occidentalis | reverse complement strand
CTCAAATCCTCGTTATAATTGACAATTACATCTTACTTGAGCAATTTCTATGGCAATGTTGGCAAGATTGCAGGGACTGTGGCGAATACGGAAGGAGATGCTTGTGTAAGGGGAGCGTGGAGGCGCCCCCGTCCGCGTATCGCACACGCTCGCCACGCCGCTGGTCGCCGGCAGTGTCATTTCCATGGATCGCGATTTAATTATCTTCTCCCACCAGGCGGCAGCGCGGCCCACCCCATGCGCGGGGGGTGTGCGGAGTTCCCTGCTGCTGCGGTGGCTCAAATCCCTTTGGGACCCCCGACATATGGGGGAGAGGAATGCACAGGACGTCTTCACACAACAAAAACAAGAAAATGCAAAAAAAAAGGCAGGCACGCCCTTCCGCCAAACGAAATTGCCAGCTTCACTTCGCTCCGCAGGCAACACCGCTCGGCATTCACGGCTGGGGCCGGGCTTGCTTAGCCTGGTTTAGCTCTCACCTCTCATATGATCAAATACCGAGAGAAAAAGAAGTGTACGCTTAGAATTTGGCGCCTAGATCAGAGACAGGTGTTGGGGGAAGGGGGAGAAGGCGGCGACAGAACACAAGGGGGTGTACGATAACCAGGAAGTGCGAGAAATCCCTCTCTCCGTCGCGCTTCCGCTCCCTATGGACACGTGTGGCCGACACGCTTACGCAACTCTTTGAGAGCGGAGGGCTTTGTGCGCCCGAACCTTTTGCGAGGCGAAAGTTTGTCCCGGGCCCCGCTTACACGCACACGCACGCACACACGCACACACGCACACACGCACACACGCACACACCCACACACGCACACGGGTGCGCGTTCTCAAACACAGCCCGCACGGCGTCGGCGCCGTTCAGATCAGAGTGAAGAAAGCAGCAGAGGGACGCATCCGTCCCCCTTTCACTGTCCTGCTTCCCGGTATTCCAACGCCCGACATTGTGGTGGCGCTAGACAACCTTGGAACTTTCTTTGCTCGTCGTTTTGTAATTCTTACCTGTGTACGATACATATTTACGGTGTTCAATATGAGAGCCTTTGGTTACGACACAGCAGTTTTGCGCCATTATGCCTTCCAGGGCCTCAACCTCCTGACGGAGGGAAAAGCGAGTAGGCAACCCATATAAATCTGTGCTGTGTTGCAGAGATAAACTAAAGCGGATTGAGTATTGAAAAATGAAAGATGTGGATTTTTCTTTCTAGTCGGGACAGTCTTGGGGACTGTCTGTAAATATTAAGCGGTGCTACTATCAATTTTTTTTATTTTTGAGGTGTACGTTAGGGGGGCAGAGTAATGTCTCACCCTGCTTGCTTTTCGCTCTTCCTTCTACCTCCCCTCTTGCTTTATTTCGGTTTTTTGGGAAGGGAGGGAGAGAGAGAGAGAGAGAGAGAGAGGGGTGGGCTGCCGGGCGACTGGTGCCAACAGCCGGTATGGAGCGGGATCCTAGCGGCTCAGACTCGAGACGCCTCGGAGTGTGAACATCCGACATCTGGCGCCTGTGAGAAGGCGGGAGGACGTGAGTGTGTGTGTGCGTGCGTGCGTGCGTGTGCGTGTGGCGGTGTCGGGAGGGTGGTGCGGGATGCGTATGGTGGTTCGCTATTGTTTCCTTCATGCGACCTTGCCGCGTACACGGCTGTGTGTGTGTGCGTCCGCGTTGGAGCGTGAGTCGTGTTATTTGTGCGGTCCTGGCGTTGCGTGCTTGCGTGCGTGCCTTCGTGTGTGAGTGTGTGTGGTTGTGTGTGTATTTGAGTGTGCGCGCGCGCGCGTTGTTCGGTGGTCTTCAGCGCGCTTGACACACACACAGACACTCACACTTGCATGAGCTCTCGTCTGCCGAGCCAACTGAATCATTTGATGTGGTTCACGACGGTCGCTACCTGTGGTGCGCCCCTCCCCTCTCTCTTTCTATCCGCCCTTGCCCCTTGTACGTTGCCGCCGCTGCCCCCCTGTCGCCGGCCCTGGCTATTCCCTTTATCCAATTTTCGGTCAGCCACTCCATGTCCCTTTTGGCCGCAGGCTGTGTCGCTTGCTTTTCTGCTCTCCCTCTCCCCCCCTCTCTCACTCATACACACCTCCCCCTCCCCCGATGCACCTTTCCGCTCTTCCTCAGGTCGCTCAATCCCTACCCGCTCCCCCTACATGTGAATAGGTTCGAATACCCATGCACAGCTGTGTTTCTTCTCTCGACCTTGTGATTGAGGTCGGTGAACCTCGGCAAAGCTTTCCCCCACCGGGCGTGTGATCTCTGGCATAGGGGGCGCATAGCGGGCCAGTGCATCGCTATCGCTATCTCCAGATGGGCGGGGCGGGGCACTCAGGTGCACGGGGCCCATGGGCCGGCGCAGGCGAGGGGTCTGGATATGGGGGGGTCGATATGTGATCTCGGCTCACAGTGCGGGCCAATTTCCCGACCGTAACTGCCATCCATACAGAAGGGGGCCCGCCGCTCCGGCCGCCGGGCTCACGACAACACAACAGGCACGACTGGTAATGATGCGGCCCGCGACGTTGAGCAATAACCAGCTCCCCCTTGCTCTCTCTCTCTCTCTCTCTCTCTCTCTCTCTCTCTCTCTCTCTCTCTCTCTCTCCCCTCTATCTCCTTTGCTCCCCTTTATACCATCGCGCCCTTTGCGCCGCGCACGCACGCTACAACGCAACAAACGGCGACGCAACGGCGAGTAACGTGCGAGCAACGGCCCGCCATTCCGAGTGCAGTTGGAAATGATAGGTTGTCCATGGAACGGCACGCCTGTCGCGGGGCGCGCCTAGTCGAGCAGGGGGAAGAAAGATCTCGTCGAGTGTTATGGCGAATGTGATCGTATATTTTTGCCTGCCATTTGAGGCACGTCGATGAAGAGGCGTGTGCAAAACACGCCTCGATCAAAGGCTGCTCAACTAGTTTACTTATTTTTTTATTTAAAAAAATAGATGCCCTTTTAAAAATTGTTTTCTATGTCACAGTAAGGATCACATTGACTGAAGATTTTGTAACATTATTCTGTCTGTATTGCTTTTGCAGAAGAGAGTCGATAGCAGTCTAGCAGGTCATCTTTAGAAATAGAATATCTGAAATAAAGTGTTATAGAATAAAGTGCTAGGACTAATTATTTTGATACAAACAGTTTACAGACAGCACCCGAACATTTGCATTATATTCACACGTTTGGGCTTTAACACATTCGTGCTGAGTGTACTTTGGTCAGGATCAGGGCAACGTGTAAAGCTTTGATCAGGAGATGGGTGCAGACCGGCCTTTGGCAAACTTTATCGCAAAGTAAGTCAAAGGACATAGGCTGGAGGCTGCTCGCTGTGCTAAAACTTCCGTGCTGAGATGCAGAAGTATGTACACAGAAAATACGTTGCGGAGGAAATAGACGAGGCGGGAATCACTCATCGGAAATGTGTACAATGATTTCACGTAAAGTGAGGTTTGATTTCCTCGCTCGATTAGAGCAAAAGATTTGGTTGGGAATGCCTCTCTATTTGAGTGATAATTGGGAAACTCCGCTCTTTTTGAGTGAGGATTTCTGAAGTTAGTGCCCGTTTACGATCGTCCGGGGTGTCTTAAATGAAATTGCATTTCCTTCAGCTATTTATCAATGTTAGGGGTTAAATGGTACCCC
>NW_026267207.1:280405-282950 GCF_000697945.3 Frankliniella occidentalis | reverse complement strand
TTAGTCCGGCCGCTCGGCCCCGCCCCAAAGACGCGGCAAGGGCGGGAGCGGCGGGCGGACTGAAGGCGTGGCCGCTGTCAAAGTTTCATGAAGGCATAGTGGCGGCGGTGCGCGCGGTCACTCCGCGGGGCACCTCGTGGAGGCGCGTGCTCCAGCTGCACCACTGCCGCTGCGGCGTCGCCTGGCTAGTTATGTCCCCCCGCCAACAGCATGCGTGAGTCTGACAGGAGAGGGGGGTCTTCTTGAATGAGGGGGGGGGGGGTGGAGCGCGACCATCCCTCAACGTCGCGCACCTCTGTCGCAACCGATCCGTCAGGAGGCCGAGCCTCGGCCGAGGCGCTGTCAAGGACAGTCGCAGAGAGACGCCATCCTGTTTACCACGACTCGCTCGCCCGGGCTGGCCAGGAAGAGGGCTGCAAGTGCGAGTTAGCTAGACTTAGCCTTGTTGGGGGGTCGCACCGAGTTGGCACAATGCGGGATCTCGGCGCCTGCAAGACTTGGGGCAGGCCACCCCGCAGCACACGCACGAACTGCGGATGAGATTTGCCTACCTATCAGGCGCTATAAGGGCTTGCATGGGGCTGCTGAACTCGGCTGGTTCGTCACGAGGAATGACGGACGTATTTTCTAAATAATCTCTTAGCTAGCGCGGTGGTCGCGTGCGCAGATTTAGCCGGGATCGCACAGAGTTACCCGAGAGGGGCCGCGCAGAGTTAGCCAGAGGAACCACATAGAGTTGCGCCCTCTGCCCCCTTTTCTTCCACATGTCTTTTTCTGCTCGCTTGGCACTGCAGCTTTTATTGCCAGACCGGCAGCATCGCGCGCGGACAGATAATAAACGAGGCATTGAGTTTACCCCCCGGTGGCCACCCTTCTCTCTCTCTCTCTCTCTCTCTCTCTCTCTCTCTCTCTCTCTCTCTCTCTCTTCCTTCCCGCCTTGCTCGCCGCGCCCCCTACCACCTGCCGCCTTTCCCAAGGCGTGCCCCTTTCCCACGCTGGCCCCTGGTGCCGCCCGCCGACCCGAAATCCGATGACCTTCCCGGGGAGTCAGGCTGTGAGCACTGCTCTACGGTCGGTCCTCACATTTCACGTGCTTTGTGCCTGCGAACAACCCGCCGGGCACCGGTCTCTGCCCCCGCCGCGCCCCGCCGCGCGCCGCCTCGGCTTCGCCTCGCCACGCCCAGCGGTGTTCTCACAGTCACAGGGTCATCACCTTTCGTGCCCCGGTGCCGTTTAGTGTGTGTGTGGCGGGCCATAGGGATGGTTGAGGCTCCACGCTGGGCGTTACCATTTCACACGGCAGCAGCGGGAATAGAGAACTTTTTTTAGGGAGGAAGGGGGATGGGGTTAGAGTTAACTCCGAACTAGGTGTCATTCTCACGCACAATATCACGGCACTGGAGAGTTGGTTCTAAAACACCCGTAAAGCACTTAGTTTTGCTTCGTGTACAACTGTGTGTAGCTTTGCACCAGCGGTTCCAGCAGATCTGCCTACTCTTGTGCTTTGAGAAACTGAACCTGACCCAGTTGATAAGTGGATAGTATCACGATTTCGCTTTACGTAACAAACTTACTTTCAAATTTACGAAACTTGCCGGTTTTCACAGTTAACAAGGATGGTTTAACGGCTCTCCCTAATAAAAGAAACATGTCACGACGGAGTGGATTTTGTCGTGCCTCTCTGCGCGCCGCCCGGCTGTGGAGGTAGGTGGGCGAGCCCGTGGGCTGCGGCCTGAGTCGGGCCGGCCCGGTGGTCCGTATCACGGCCAGTCAAATATAAAGGCTGGGCCGGCCTGCTCCCGGAGGGCCGCGCCGCCCGGACCCTGCGGTCGATAGCCGGAACGCTTTTACGTATTTGTCCACCGCGCGAGTCCAGTCCCTGTGGCGGAGCCGCGGCGTTCAGGGCGGTCGCTAACAGGGCTTGATACAACTTCCCCTTTCTCTGTCTGCTCCCCCATCCAGCCCGATTCTCGTTTTGTTTCGCCCCCCGTTGCACTCCTTTGTCCTCTATTCGTGTGTGTTTGGGGAGGATTGGGGGAGGGGGGGGGGTAGAATTCGACTACAGCCACGGGGGGTGACCTCGACTTTGCTTTACTTTATTTCTGATGGTGACAGGGCATTTCCTTTGCTGTTGACCTCCCGACCCGCCCCCCGGCCGTCGGCACTTTGCGGGTCAACCAAGTCACGCTTGAGCGGAGGGCGCGGTGCTGGGAGCAACAACATCAGCAGCAACAACATCAGCAACAACATCAGCAGCAACAGCAGCAGCAACATCAGCAGCAACAACATCAGCAGCAACAACATCAGCAGCAACAGCAGCAGCTGCGGTGCTGGATTTTATTAGCTTTATTCTAAAGGGGCGCGGGCCGACGGTCGGATAAAGTTAATGACATGCACAGCAGGGCCTAAAGTAGGGCAAATAGAGAGAAACGGGAGACGAGAAGGAGAGACAAAAGAAAGAGAGGGAGAGAGAGAGAGAGAGAGAGAGAGAGAGCAAACGCGTTCCCAGGCCCTACTGTGACCCGAATCACTACCGAACAGCCCC
>NW_026267207.1:278249-278850 GCF_000697945.3 Frankliniella occidentalis | reverse complement strand
CTCTCGGCACACACGGTCTGGCGCCGAGGACAGAGAGGCACCCGTGTCAACGTGGGGAGGTGTGCATGACACCTCGTCGTGGCGTGGCGTGCCGCCGGCACCGGGCCAACGCCGTCACGCCAACGATGCCGCGCGTTGGAACCGAATTAGCAAATTGCATGTTCCGCTCTGCAGGGTCATATTTTTTTAATGGTTTCGTAGCGGCTGCGTGGTGCGCGCCCGCAAGGGCCATTTCATCATATATTATTGTTTAGCTCATTTTATCGGTTTTCTTTGTATTATTCTTTTCAAAACATAGCGACGCAACGTCGCTTTCACCGACACGCAAAAATTCATCATCTTCCTCTTGCTCCTCTTCCTCATCACCGCGTTTCCTTTTTGCCTTGCCGCTCCCCGTTTGTACCGCGCACGGCGTGCCCCGGCTATCTTTATTCATGGCGGACATGGCGGACGAAGCGTGGACTCCGTCAAAGAGTTGCTGATTAGCGTTTTGCAGCATCCCCCCGCGCACGAGGCGCACGCTCGGCCTCGCCTGCGACCGCCCCTAATAGGATCAGGCCTCGCGCGCGAGACTGCAGGCCCACGTCGACTCTCTCTTTCC
>NW_026267207.1:274938-276769 GCF_000697945.3 Frankliniella occidentalis | reverse complement strand
GCCCCGCCCCGCCCCGCCACGCAGGGAATGCACCTGCTGGAATGATGATGGATGGTCGGCACTGGGACGGAGCGCCGCAGAGAGTGTCGGAGCGCAATTAACGTAATTGCAGCACGTTTTAAGCGACAACCTTCTTTTTTTGAGGGCGAAAAATGAAAAAAAAATGGTGCAAGGGATTTGCGTCAACGAATCCGTTGACTTGTCGTGCCTGTTTGGAGATGAAAAAAAAAACAACAGAACAAACTTAATGCAGGTCAAGTGTGGGGAAGGATAGTCGAAGTTGGGGAGCCGGAGTATCCCGGAGATTTTGAGAGTACCTGAGGGGAGGGGGGCGGTAGATGGAGAGGGGGCAGGTGGGATTTAAGAGGGAGGGCGAGGGGGCAGTGCGTCTTAAGGACGAAGATGAATTACCCATCCGCTGCTATTACGCTCATGGCTTTGTCTGCCTGTGTGTGGGTGTGTGTGTGAGAGAGGGAGATGGAGGTTAGCTAGAGAGAAGAGAGCAAAGGAGAGAGACTTATGTGCCTGTATGTGTGCGCGCGCGCCTCTAGGACAGGGGTGGGGGTGGGAGAGATGGACGAAGAAGGCTGCTGCTGGTGGCTGCTTGGGGCCGAGAGATACGGGCGGAGGAAAGGGTGTTACTTGTTGACAGGGAGAGAGAGTAAATAGAGGTGAACCTAGATAGAGTATAGTGGGCGAGGAAACGGAGAAAGAGAGAGAGACAGACGAGTTGAGGCATAGGGAAGGCCAGGCTCTGGGTCGGAGGACCAGTCGTTAACTGCCGTGGTCCAACGCTCCCACGCCCTTCTATTCCCTTTGTTACTCACTCCAAAACTTTTACTCGTAATCCTTAAGTTGTGGCTTAATAAAGGACATGTTTGTCTTTTACTACATGCATTTTTAAACACATCTTGACTTGATGCATTTCTGCAACTTGCAAGGGAAAGATTTGCATATTTTTCGTGAACGAAAATAAAGAGTGCGAAAAGGGAAGGGGAGGGGGGTTGATGCCGGGGTTTTCCTTCTCGCGGAGACAATCTTGGGGACTGTCTAAAATTAATCTAGCAAAAGGATTTAAATTTGCCTATCTTGCGAGTTGGCTGAGCGATTAGCGAAGCCTATTACTCCACTGATGATCAAAAAGTTTCGCGTCTGTTTGTCTGTCTGTGTGTCTGTTTGTCTGTACGCACGATAAGTTGAGAACGGATTGAGCTAGCGACCTGGGATTTTCAGGGTCGTTTTGTATCATAAAAAGACAGATCGAGTTCAAAGAAGAGCACTCTAGCTCAAAAATTGGATTTTTATAAAATCGAAAACCACAGGTCCCCAAAATGACGATTTTTAAAAATATTTTTTTAATGTTTCCTAAGGGGTAACTCATCAAAGTAGAGGCCTTGGGGCGAAAATTTTATCTGTTTGGCTCTATCTCTAACCATTGAGGCGCTAGAGGGTGTTTTTGACGAAAATAAGCGAAAAAATGTTCAACTCTGCATTCTTAGTCAAAGTGACGGGCCGTTGACGGGCCGGAGGCCCGTATCTTTGTGTACACTTTTGCACTACCCGACTCGGGTGTCAGCGCCGCAGGCCTAGGTAGATGAATGCCAGGCGCGTCGCAGCGTAACAGTGTTTCGTGAGATATCGCGAAGCCTGTTACGCGAGACGTGGTCTGGCGTACATCTACCTCCTAGTAAATATACATACCTGGGAAATAGTTTGTTAGCAGGCTCCTGGTTCTGATGACGTTCTGGTTGTGGCAGTGTGGCGGCTGCGGCTGTTGGGAATGGGGCGCATCGGGCGCTCTTTGGCCTGCGCCCTCCAGGGGCGGAGCGGG
>NW_026267207.1:272747-274328 GCF_000697945.3 Frankliniella occidentalis | reverse complement strand
GGGGCGTGGCGTGGCGTGGCGTGGCGTGGCCGGGGCGCTAATGCCTGTCCGGCAGCCGACACGCGAGGCGGCCGGCCCCCTGCCCGCCCGCACCCTCTTCAGGTAGATCGACTCCCAGATAGGGGCACACAACTCCCCCCCGCTCCGGGAGGTCCCCACGGCCGGCGGCTCTCGCGACGCAACTAGCCCCCATTTCCACCTGCCATCCTGCTTGCACCTCTGATACGCTAAACTTAGCGCGAAATCCCTCTTTCTGTCCCTACCACTGCGTCTATCCCTTCTGTCCCATCTCTTTCCCCGTCCCCCTCCTCTCTCCCTCTCTCTTTCCCCCTTTCTCTTTCTCTCTCTTCGCCCTCTCTCGCTCCGCAGTCGATCATCATTCCAGCGGCTTGGAGGCTAAACAGAGACGACGTGCCGCGGAGTGGCATCTATCTCCATTACTTGCAAGCGGTCTCGCTCATTGTGCGCGAGGTGGGCTTTCCCTCGCTCCTCTGCCTCTCTCTCTCTCTCTCTCTCTCTCTCCTTCTCTCTCTCTCTCCTCTCCCTTTCCGTCCTCTCGCACTGCCCCCCTTACCTTCACGCCCCCGCTCGGAGAGACGACCAGCACCAGAGGAAGGTGAGGCTACCACCCACTCCTCCAAAGAAGCTAGGGACGCTATGATTCTGATTCCGTGCCTCCGAGTCCCTCGTCATGATGTTGATTCCATCATCACTGTGCGTGCGCTCCGAGGCCGAGACAAAGGCATACATTGACTCGATGAGCGAGAGAACAGACAGACGCACGATATTTGCATGGCGCCTCAATTAGGTCCCGCCCACTCGCTATCTCCCTCCCCCTCTCTCCTTTACCCGTGCCCTTGATGGCCCCCTCTCCCTCCTGCGCCCCAGCCCCCTGATAACGTCAACCGTCCTATAGCGGCGCTCCTTCTCGTGGCGGCAGATTTCCCATCCACCTCTCCATCCCATCTCAATGTCGAATTATTGTCAGTTTTTTCCTGGTGTGCGACAAGGCGACAAAAAATCGTTCAGTGCACGCACGATTAACAGAAAGTTGGTGGTACATTTTCAGTTAATAGGATGCAATCTATTTTGTTTTGAACAAATGAGAATTGTTCTAGCTCTATTCCCTCAGCAAAAATAGTCGTGCATCAATCAATTGTGATGGCAGATAGATAATATGTTTTCAGTTAAAAGCATAGACCACTAAAGTATATCTTTTCAGCGCACGGTAAAAGAGTTTTATGTTTTTAGACTCGGTCTTGGTGTCGTCCATAAGATCCAAGACCGGGTCTTAAAATATAAGAAATCTTTTTTTACCGTGTGGAGGCCAACATTATGAACGGCGGTCGATCAAGGCTGATCCGAAATGTGTTCGAAAGCGATTAGAGGGAGTGACAGATGGACAGATGACAGTGCCAGGGCGGCCGAGGAAAAGAAATAATCGATCTGAATGTTGTGCAGAACTTATCGATAGTAACGGTTGGATCGCAGGTAAAGCGTAGTTTACGGCAGTCATAGTCAGACTATCATATTTGTTCATCCGTAGCCGAACTGTGGTTTAACCAAGATTAGGATAGTGGG
>NW_026267207.1:267363-272165 GCF_000697945.3 Frankliniella occidentalis | reverse complement strand
CCCCTCGATCCCCGCACACAAAAACCACCCCGGCTCGGACGTGTGACAGGTGGGCGACACTTTGTTTGTCTTTGGCCGCAGTTTATCGCCCTGTCGTTCGTCGCCGACCTTCTCCTCGTCGGATATCGATTGTGTTTGCCAAGGAGCTGCCGAGGCCGCACGAGGACATGGCGCGCGGTCGTGGAAGAGGAGGAGGATGTTGTCCGCAAACTATCAAACTCGTTGGACGGGCGCCAGCGCGTGCATGACGCATGTACGTGCGCGTGCTTGTGTGTGTTGGGGGGGGGGAGGGGTCAACCCCCTCTGAGGCCGCAGGGGAGGGCTGTAGGGGGAAGCTCCGTCCCCCGGGACCCGCTATATGGCATGGGGGGATGCTGTCCTGCCCGTCCGCGTCGTGTCTTGAGAAAGTGTCAAAGTGGCCGCCCGGTCCCACAGCGGCCCCGCCCTGCCACTCCTCGCCACGCACCGCTGGTCACAGCATGTGGGACTCTCCTCGCCACTGGGCCGGGCGCGGTTCCGTCCGTCAGGACTACATATAAGTTACACACACGGACCACCTCAGATGCTGCCGTCTGCTTCTTGAATTTATTTGCTGTTTTCAAATTTTGAAATTATAGGCCTACATCTTTTTGTCCGAGACGAACATAAGTCCAATGACTCTGCACATTAAAATCCTTTGAACAATTGAACATTTTCGCTGAGCAACGCTCAGACAACCAAGTCAGGGAGGGGTTAGGGATCATTCAGAAAGTACGGCTGTCATTTTCTCTAATGTAATTGCCGAGCAGTTCAGCTTGTGCAAGCGCCTGACAAGTAGGCAACTTCTTGCCTGCAGTGCATGCGTGCACTGCGGGCGTGGCTATCCAAGGTCTCGCAGGCGCCGAGCTCTCGTAATTTGCGTCTGCGTCTGTTCGTGTCCTGCGGCCTACTTTGTCTTAAAAACAGTATATATTTGTTTGTATTGTAGCGTTTGTATTTTAATGAATTTGGACTTTTACTTGCATCCTAATTGTATTTAATCACAATCAAGTCACTCACAAATTAGCAATGCTAGCGACTAACAAATGTGATGGTTAGGAGGCAGCCCGTGCGTCCGTCCCGCCTTGAAGCGCACGCTGGAGCTGGAACAGGTTCAGCGGTTACCCTCCTGCCTCCCCGCTCTGTCCTCAATCAGCCCCGTAGACCTTTCGAGGGGGTAGGGGTTCACGTGGAAGGGGGAGGGGGTTGATGTGGCCAAGTACTTTGAAGGTAGGCAAGCTCTCCTCAGAGCTGGGCCAGGCGGAAAACGGCAAGCTAGGCGAGAGTGCGAGAGAGAAAAGAGGAGGTGGGGTTCAGATTTAGAAGGGTGGGTCTCCCTTCCTGCCCCTTCCTCTATTGCCCTCTTCCTCCCCGGGCTGTAAACCATGCGGCTTTACACTCCTGGACCAGAGGAGCGGGCGCGCGCCGGGCGTCTGTGCATCGATCTTTACGATGGCTGTCTCCCCTATCCCCCTCACCCGTCCCAAGCCCCGGGGGGGCTGGAAGGTGATGTGACGGGACTGGAATAAGAAGTGTCCGCCCCCTCCACCATCTCTCTCAAATTTACGTCACACTTTTTGCTGTCTCCTTCTTTTATATTTTTTCCCCGGGTTTTGGGCGAGGCTGTGCCGATTGGCGTAAGTACGCGGCGATGTAGGCGATTGTGGTCCGAGTTATGGGTTAGGTAGGGCGTGAGATCGGGAGAGCGAGAGAAGTGCGGAGTGCTAAAGGGGAGAGAGGGAGTTGGCGCGGGGCGGAAGTGGGAGAAGGACAGAAAGGGGAGGAAATCCCCTCATTAGTCGTGACCGATTAGCCGCCGACTAAAACGGGCCGGGCGCGGCGCGGTCCCTTCAGCAGCCGTGGCCCCGGCGGGGGCGCCGATCCCCACGGGGCGACCCGGAGGGGCCCCCCAGCCCACGCAATGATTAGCCGGCCGCATTTTTCGCCCCCACCGCCCTCCATCTCTTTTCTTCGTCTCTACTATTTATCTCGCACGTCCTCACTTCCTGTCACTCTCATTTTTGCTCGTCAGTTAATTTAGATTCGTTCCTTGTTGATAAATAGTGCTTGTGATTTTGGAACTGAGAAGAAGGTCAAAGCTACTGTCTAAATTACGTAGAAATGTGTTCGTACCCTATGGACTAAGAATGCAGTATGCACCCCTAGCTGAGTAGAGAAGAAATTTGACAACTTCTGTGCTCGCCAAATGATTCCATAGAGGACCAAGCGTGTCCCGTTCGTGGAAATATTTGCCGTGAAACATATTTTTCATCGTGTGCTCCTGCAGTCCATTCTTCCATTGAATTCTACAGAAAATGTCTGCGCGAATGAGTAGCGACCAAGCGACGCAAGTGCTCCATGCTGCTGAGCTGAGAGAGTGAGAGAGCTGAGATTATCGAGTGCTTCTGCTGACTTTTTGTCCGTTCCTCCTGCCCCCCCCCCTCTCACCGATCGGATATGATATTTCTCTAACGCTCGGTCGGCACCACCGCCCCCACCCCACCCCTCTCCTCCCAAGCACCCTATCCTGGACGACACGACACAGCATTACCTTCCATAAGCAGCGGCATTTGACACGATCCGCCCTCCAACAGCCAGCCGGGAAAAGGCACTTTGCATTAATCCGAGAAGTGTTTTTCAGCGGCATGGCAAGGGAAGAGGAGGCTGCGAGGGAGGGGGAGGGGGGAGAGCCGGGAGAGCCACTGCTGGGGCTGCCGCGCGGGCGGGTGGCATCTTAGCCCCGCAATCTTTTCAAGGTGAGGAGGGGCGGACCTGAACGGGGCAGAGAAGGGTGGAGGGGGCGGGCGGTGGCGCAGCGGCAGAAAGTGTAAGGAGGGGCGGGGCGGGAGCACCTGGGCGTAAAGCCGTATATTCTATAACAGGGTGCAATTAGATGAAAAGGACTAGGGAAGTGGAGCGCGCGCGCTCTGACCCCGGCTAGGCAGCAGGCGGGCACCCGCCCCTCTCTCTCTCCACCACTTCCAGCTAAAGACTCGAAACAAGACGGAAGAGTAGCAGGCGAGGAGAGGCGCCAGACAGAGGAAAACAGGGGGGGGGGAGTGGGCTCGTCCAACCTTTTGTTGTATTTGTTCTTTCCTTTCTCACGCGCTTTACTTTTTTGTTTTATCTTATTTGTCACTGAAATGAATGAGGTTCAAATCCCGCCTACCCGCTTGCGGCGGCGGGGCTTATTTTTGTGTTTGTTTTTTCTCTCACGAGTATACACACACTCACACACTCACAAGAGTTAATAGCTGTGCTGGGGTTGGGGGGGGTGGAGCTAGTCCTGATGGAGGGCTGGATGGACCGTCGGATGCTGGGGCATGCGGACATTCGGCACGGGCTGGGCTGGTACGAGGCGAACGGCGAGCAGTGCGCTCTTGTTCCCGTTCTGTGATGTCCAACGGATTTCTCATCGTCTGACTTTCGTCCGGCTCTTGCCATCTCGGCTGAGTGGTGTTCCCCTGCCCCCCGATCCCCCTTGAGCTGCTGTAGCTGAACAAGAGCTGGCCGGGCCCGTAGCTGTGCCGTGTCATTGTATAGGGTGTACTTGAAGCTTGAACCTTCCTTGCTACCTTTTGTCGTTTCCTTTATTTTCATTTTTTTTCTTGCTGTTTTTTTTTCTTGTTTTAAAGATAAGGCTGCGCCCCTGTTTGGAGGCACGTCCAAGGTCAACCGCAGTCGTGGCGAGGTGTGGCGTGGCGTGGCGGCCGAACGTGCCGCCCTCCTTATCCGTTACCTAATGAAAGCGAGGTGGAGGGGCCTGCTGCGGTGGTAGCACGCACGCACTGTTGAGAGAGAGAGAGAGAGGGGGGGGGGTGAACGTGTGTGCGGTAAAAACTTGTTTCGTTCACGATACCAATGATGCACCGTGTAGTGCGCCTATCTTTCGGACGCATCAAAAAGTCACCCCCTTCACCGACCCAACCCAATTTCCCGGATGCCGATCAAATATCTACTGCTAGTACGCCTGCCCGCCCACGCTGCAATCAGGAAAAGCGCTGCGCGGAACTTGTCCGTCTGTGCGCATTCGTGTGGTGAAATGTCTGTGTGTGTGTGTGTGTGTGGATTTGCCACCCTGGACGCATCCGTGCCCCTTCTGGTACATTCACCGGGGGATGTGGCTGTAAAACGCAGCGAAACTTTAAATTTTTAAAACCCTCGCCCTATAGCGGTGTGGCGGGGGTGGCGCGTGGGCCCGCTATGTGCCTAGCAATAGACCGGAGCCGCCCGCCCCGCCCCGCCCCGCCCCGTAGCCTCCAGGGGGCAGAGTCGCCCAGCACTGCACCGCTGGGACGCGACTCATAACTCTAGCAAGGGTTGCAGCCAGAGGCTAAATTCGAGTGCTCTCTCTCTCTCTCTGTCTCTCTCTTCCTCCTACTTGCACCTCACCCCTCCTTCAACCCCTACCTCATCTTGTTACGCAGCGGCACCCCACCGGCCGTGGGCTTGGGCCGGGCCTGGCCGGCGGATAGAAAACACAGGCGGGAAAATAGATTTGGCTCGTTCTCTTCTACTATGGAGGGGCCCAATCTCTAGTACGGATGATGGCGTGAGTCATGGGCCAGCGCGAATCGTGTAAAGGGGCGCAAGCGACAAACTGACAACGACAATGGCATTCCTTGAATCCTCTACCCTATTTTTCTCCTCACTCACTATGTACAACCCCCCCCCCTCCCCCCTCCCTCTCCTTTCTAATCCACCCTCCTCTGAGCCGGTAATGAGAAGGCGCGCACGCCAGCAGAAATACGATCTCGGCGGGTCTGGGCGGGTGGGGCAGGCCG
>NW_026267207.1:259642-266661 GCF_000697945.3 Frankliniella occidentalis | reverse complement strand
GCTGGGAGTCGTATCTCTGCTTCTGTGTCCTCCGTGGGCTGCACCTCGTCCGGCCCACCACGCCCCGCCACGCCGCGCCCCGCCACGCCCCGCTCATCCTGGAGCACTCACATCAGGCCGCTGTGATTACGTGCCAGGACGGGGACCGCTGCCGGAGCCCCCAGGGGCACGTCGTGGTGGGGCGACGGAGGGGGGCTCCTGCTCGCCTGCTCGTGGTGTGGGTATAGTGAGTGGACCCAGCCTGCGGAGCCAGGGCCGCTCTGCTGCGGCTGGAAACCGCCTCCGAAACCGCCACTACCACTGCAACCACCCTCCACCCCTGCCCGCACTACCACCAACCCCACTGCCACCCCCACGACCACTACCACCACCTCGTCCTCCCGTGCGCTACTTCCACCAAGCGCACTAGCCAAAGTGGTCTGTGAAGTGGAAGGAGGCAGTCAGTTAAGCTTATTTCCAATTTGAGATTTTAAGTTGGTTGTTAATTTCCAGCACACGAGGCTCTATCTATTTCAGCCATACACAATTAAAGTCTTACGAAGCAAAATGCCAAATGCTTCGTTCCTACGAAGGATTTGCTCCCTACGAAGCGTCCAAATCCTTCGTATTACAAAGGATTTGGCATTGTTCTTCGTAAGACTTTAACAGTGTATGCACCGGATTCTCACTCTGAGGGAGTGAGGTTTCCCTGACCTTCATTTGTAGTGAGGAACCTCGTTTATTAACTGCGGGTTCAAATTTAGTAAGAAAAATAAACTTGCTCTCAGGAGGGCGATACCTTTTATGTTACTGGTCCTACTCAGATTTTGCTGACAGTAAAATATCTCACTCTAGAATTTATACAGTGTAGCTCTTTTCTCTACATATGAAATATCAACCCAACCTAAGTCACACAGCTTTCACATATTTCCAGTGTTCGTTTTCTTGGTCCCCTTTGACTGTATTGTTGACCGAGTTCCTCTCGGTCCTCATGTCCTCCGCTCCGCAGATCCTTCGCGAACCTCTCGTGGTTTCCCAGGAGCGTCTCCGCGGGGCGCACACTCGCTTCTGTCTGTGCCGCAGGAGCACTGAGCAGGCATTCCAAAGTGTGGAAATGAGGGAGGGAAACTCTTTTCTTCGGCGATCTGACCAATTACGCCGAGTTAGCGTCAGGACGTGCGACGGAAATCAGCAGGGCGAGGACGGAGGGAAGGGGGAGAAGTTCTCCTGGTAACTTTTCGTAACCCGGACTTTATTGCCTGGGCCGGGCCAAGGCTGGATGGTGTTTGCCTCGGGGAGACTGGGAACCCAGGAGAGAGACGGAGGGAAAGAGAGCGAGCGAGGAAGGGGATATAGAAAAGAGAGGAGAAACGCAAAAGAAGCTACCACCAGCGCCTTATCATTGTAAATAACTCTGACGGAGAACTTTGCTGAGGAGGGCTGGGGATTTTACAGCTTGGCAAGGGAGACTCTCGCACCTGCGCGGGTCAATTCAAATTAGCCTCAAAAGGTTGGGAGGGAGAGGGGGAGAGTTCAAGTAGAATAGTATATTTTGCTCACAACTAGGAAGGCTGGACTTCAGAGGGGGCGAACCAGCACCTTTTGCAGGTGAAATTTGCCTTTTTACCGCCGTTGTACCTCCAGACGGTAATTGCCGAGGATTTTGAATGTCGGCCTCGGTGGTCCCCCCACCTTGGGGCTGCGGGCCGCCAGAGGAGACATGCTCAAGGACGAAGGCGACGTGGAGGAGCAGGAGGAGCAGGAGGAGGAGGGGGCGGTATCTAACTCGGATTACCGAGGTAAAGAAAAGGCTTTCGCCCTCTCTAAGCGGTACGTAACAAGGTTGTGAGAGGGAAAGGCTGGTCATGTCCCAGCGCCGGCAAAGCTCGCTTTCTTCCCCCGCCCCCCTCTCTGATACGCTTCGAGGACGACGCGCATACCTGGTTGTACTTCCACATCGACGCTGCGGCAGCGTGTTTGTTTATGAGTCCTCAGCTGGTGTCTAGCTCGGCTCCATTGTCCGGCAGGGGACAGCCCCGGGACAGCCCCGGACAGGGGACACGGCTGTTTGTCTTGCAGTCCTTTCAGCCCCTGCGCTGGTAGGGGCCGGTCCGCCCCCCCACCTTCCCCAGGGACCGGGGGGCTCTTTCCCTGCCCCCCTGCCCCACGCGTCCGTTCGCGGCTTCATTTGGGACATGATAATTCATATCTTGGGGGCGTTTGTTACGTCCCTTCGCACAATCGCTCCGGTGTTGGGGTAGCCACGCCACCCCGCCCCATTCCTCTCGCCCTCCCCGCCCCTCTGCAACCCACTTTTTGCCAACGTCCGCAAACGTCTCGCTCCCCCCCTTCTCGGCTTGTCACCCGCCTGACGATGGAACGTGGTGAGGTGCAACTCGTCTTCGGAACACTCTTCGCGTCTTCGGAACACTCTTCGCACCCTATTAAAAAGGTTTTCGCCCGATATGAGCCCGAAGAAGAGACAGTCCGCCTGAATCCCGAACGGACAACGCGGAAAGTGTTCCGGAAAGGGACCCGTTTTTACCAGTTTATGGAAAAGTCCGAAAAAAGGAGGAACCCTCGGTCGGTCTCTCCAAGTCCGGCGCGTCTGTAGTCGGGAAGGGCCTTAGTGGACTGAGTTTCTGGAAACTCGGAAGGGAGACCACAAACCACATTTTGTTTATTTACTCCGACAACTAATACATTTAATGAAATTCGCAAAACAGGTAGCTCTATACAACATTGAATTACAATAAATCATTGTTTCTCACCTGTATCCAACTGTTCGTACACTGTACTTTGATACAATATTTTTGGCAATGTCTTCCTGCTCTTCGCCGCCGCGCCGCCCACGTGCCCGGCTCCGCGTGCGGCTCGGCACGACGGCCCCTCGAGGCAACAAGTAGTGTAACAGGAACTGGCCGAGAAATGGCATTTCCGGTCGGGAGAGGCTCTCGCCGGGGCTCCCGCCCCAAGGCGCCCGGAGGCAGGTGCCGTGGCGCTCGCCCGCGTCCGCCCGCTCGCCCGGAGGCGCCGCACCGGAGATACCATCAGCTCACCTGCTACATTAGCAGCAGCAGCACCCCTCCGCTGCGTTTAGTCGCCCACGTTAATAATTTTTCGCACCTCTTTTCCTTCTCAGTTGTTTTTCTTTTTCGTTTTTTTTTTTGCGACCGGGTCACAGTGGGCTAGAATCCCAAAAAAGCGGACATAAATCATAACAGTTATTGGGTGCATCGCACTTACGATGTCGGTATGTTCAGGGGGGTTTTCGGGTGCGCTGATTCCATTTTTAAAATAATTTTGAACTTTTAGGGGGCGGATCCAGGTCAAAAAGGGGGGGAGTTTTCGAAATCTTACTCAAATCACGTGAAAGTTCGGTTACGGAGGTCTACGGTTGCGCTGTTTATCGCTGATTTTTTGCTGATTTTTACAAGATTTTTTCGAATTTTTATGCTTTTTTCACAATTTTTACAATATTTTACGATTTTTTAAATAGGCTTTTGTTTTGATTGTTTTCTGACTGTTTAGGACTCTGCATGATTTTTTAAGGGATTTTTGACACTTTTTCAATGATTTCATACGAGTGCAGTCGGTTAGGCGACCCTATCAGGCAGCGCCACCGCAAAGTCCACCAAAATTCGTTCAAAAACAAGTCTTTTTCTCGCAAGACCGCAAAATACCGCAAAAACCGACTACGGGATCTTGTAAACAAGGTTTCGAACTTCAAGAATCAATAGTCGGTTTCTTTGATTTTTCATGATTTCGTTACTTACGGCCTTGTAAAGTTGGCCCAAATCGCAATCAGGGGATGGTTTTACTTTTCACTTTTTTGGGGGGGTGGGGGGTAAATAATCGATGGCCTGCACCTGGATATGTTTCGTTGTGTCTAGAACAACACGTCAGCAAACGTGTAGGCGGCTGAAGCTATGAACAACGATACAAATAACAATGTAAGATAGTGAGGTTAGAGCCATCCATGCGGGCACCGCAAAATAGCTGATTTCAAAATGATATTTCAAGGTGAAGATTTGCAGCTAAAAATACAAACTAATGCGTTTTGAAATCCTTGAACATTGCGCTACAAAGTCCACTAGTCGTTTTAGCCCAAATCGTTAAAAAAATTCTCATACTTTTGTCCGCTTTTTTTGGATTCTAGCCCACTGTGCGGGTGTTGTGCTGCTCCGGGCAGAAGCCGTCTCGACGTCGTTCTGCTTTCTTTTACCCTTCAAAGGGAGCCCCGCCCCCCTTCCCCCCACCGCGCGCTCTTGATGCCGTAAATGCTGATGCATTTACCCTTGGCTCGGCTGCTCATTGCGGTGGGCCTTGTGACTAGATTGCGCAAAAGTTGTTTTGGTCGAAGCGGAAACGAACGACGGGCGGCTACTCCGACCGCGAAACTGGGTTGTCTGCCGCGCAAGGTGCGCGCGCGTACTCTCTGCCTTATTGCGTATTTAGCACCAACTTGTGCAAGTAATAACAGCTCCACTCACACCCCCTTAAAAAAAAAACAAGACCGGCATAGTTGTTTTTTTTGTAAAGGAGGTTTCATTATTTTTATGGCTCCCTTTTCCCGCTCTCTGATGGGACGGCGGCACGCCGTCCTGTCGCGATCTCAGCGGAAAGAGTTAAAGGTCACCGGAGCTTATTACCTGGCCTTAGGATGTGATGTGTGCGGACGACATTGACATTTCCCGGATGCTCGGCCCACAAGGAAGGAGGACGTGGGAGCTTGCAACTAGTATTATAACAATTAGACGACATCGTTTTAATTTTGTTTCCCCCATAATTATCAGATTTATCGTGACATAAATGGGGCACTTTTAACCAGTCTTGTTGCATGTTATATCCGAAGTAGCGATCTTTCGGATTTGCGATTAACCGCGCGCTTCACAGGCGCCCACTGTGCCCGCGGCGACGGCACTGGGGAAAAAAAAGACATAACTCTATTCTTCCGTGGGCATTTGGCGGACCCACCACGACCGCCACTACTATACAGTCAACCCTTTCCCCTTCGGCCGCTCCCTTCCCTTTCCCGTTCACTCTCCCTCTCACTCTCGCTCCCTCGCGGAGAGCGACGCTCTCTCCCGGCCGCAGCTTAACGATGACGATAAATCTGCTTTAGGGAAAGTTTACATAAACTATTACACCACACTCGGTACCCCCTCCACGCCAATAGCATGCAAAGCAGTGCGCGGCCCGGGGGCCCGGGGGCGAATGCCCCGCAGCCCGGCAGCGCCCGCCGCCGCCCCCAGCAGTGTTATGCCATACCGGGGCCAACATAACCCAATGAAAAGTTGGCATTAGGGTCGTGAGTCTCTCCGCGCCATTATATGCCATCAGAGCGCGGCCGTGCCGTCTCCAGGCAGAGCGCTCGCTCCGGCTCGCTGGCAGCGCTCTCTCCGCTCTCTCCGCGCATAAAGTTTTGTGGGCCTGTGTTGTGGCGCACACGCGTGTCCCGATCTTACGGCGCGGCGCAGTATGCGATGGAACGGCGGCCCGGCCCGGCGGCGACGCCGGCAACGGGAAAACTGTCCAAGAGAAAAATATGCCGGCGGGGCACAAAAAAAAATATACGAAAAAAAGTATTCCCGAGTAGGACAACGACAGCATGGCCCGGCTGTGCATAAATTATTTTACCATCCGGTGCCGTCTTTTTTCCCTCCATCCGTGTGTGTGTGTGTGTGTGTGCCCTCAATCTTGTCGATTGTAGTTCCTTTCCGTGCCCTATCGACATGCGCGCCTCGTTACTCACGCCGTCTCCTCGGCTCGGCTGACGTTTGTCCCGCGGTATTATTATCATCGTTGGTTTGGGAGGGATTTGGAAGTCGCGCGCCTCTCGCTCTCATTTCCATGTCTCTCTCTCTCTCTCTCTCGCTCTCTGGCGCCCGGTAGCAGCGCGGCCGCCCGATAGCCCATTTTACGACTGCTATTGATTGGTCGGGCGGGCCCGAGGCCCTAGGCCCCTGGTCTTGGCGCACGCGAGGTCCTCGGGGCCGGCCGGGCTGCCGCGGCTGCCGTGCCTGGCGGCCGTGTCGTCTGGCCGGGCGGGGCGGGACGGGTTACTCACCTGTCACAGCGGCCCAGCCGGCGCAGGCAGGCGCAGCACAAAAGCAGCCCGAGGGAAATGGTTTCTGCTCTCGTCGTCGTCGCCGAAACTCCTGTCGCTTATATTCCGACGGTAAAGTTGGACGGCGCGGAAACAAAAACAAACACGGCAGTGTGTCGATTTTGCATCACCATTTTTTTTTTCTCCTTCTTGTTTTATCGTACCCGACAATGTGGGTGACGTGTTTTCCTTGTCTCCTGAACGACAGTTTGCGACTTGCCATCCGTCCCGCCGCCGTTGTTATGTTTTGGCGCAGTCTAAACCGCCCCGCTGATGCTGCTCCTCGCCGCGGTGTGTCGGCGTGCTGTAACGCGGGCACAGTCCATAGCGCCCGGGGCCCGCTGCAGCAGGGCGGCCACAATCAAGTGGAGTGAGTGGCGCCGCGGTGCCTTCCGCCCCATGTACCGCTGCCCACCAGGCTATTCCATTAAGACAAAGCCTTTTACTTTGTTGCACGGCGGGTGCGCGCGGTAGTGCGGGTAGGAGGGAGGGGCGACCTTGGCGGCCGCGCCGCCGCCGCCACCGGCGCGTTTGATACGCTGCATGCAAAATAATACGGCAATGCATCACGTTGCGTACGTCGAGGTATTCGTGACCCGGCCAGCCCTTCCCACATCCCCGCCCCGCCTGCGCCTGGCGGCCCGCCGCCGCCGCCGCTGCCCGCCTGTTTAGCATGCGCCGATAAGCGCAGCGACACGCAGCCCAGCGGGGCACTGCCCTGCCCCACCGCGGGCTGCCGCAGGGCTCCGCAGGGCACGGCAGGGCACGGCAAGACACGGCAGGGCACGGCAGGGCACGGCAGGGCACGGCAGGGCACGGCAAGACACGGCAAGACACGGCAGGGCACGGCAGGGCACGACAGGGCACGGCAGGGCACGACAGGGCACGGCAGGGCACGGCAGGGCACGGCAGGGCACGGCAGGGCACGGCA
>NW_026267207.1:257801-259225 GCF_000697945.3 Frankliniella occidentalis | reverse complement strand
GCAGGGCACGGCAGGGCACGGCAGGGCACGGCAGGGCTCGGCAGGGCTCGGCAGGGCTCGGCAGGGCACGGCAGGGCGAGGCAGCTCAGCTGGTTTCAATTCATTAAATTCCCGCTTGCCCCGCGTCCGCATTTGATTCCCCTAGATTTGCGCCGGCGCGCTGCCCGGGTCGCGAGGCGCGCCGCCCACACCGCCATTTCTTTACTGCAGTTGTTTGTGGGACGAGAAAGCTATCATTGTGACGGAAGAATAAACAAAACTACTGGAGGGGCGTTTTTACTGCAAGCGCGAGCTGCAGCGCCGGCGGGTGCCTGCCTGGCCTCCCTCCCCTATCATCACCATCATCCGCAAGAGGTATTCACAAAACGTAACGTTACGTCCCCGGTCTTAACGTCCACCGTGCGAGACTAGTGCTCACACGCAACACGCAACAACGCACGTAAACATTGAAAATGTTCTAGAGACATCTTGAACATTACGATGTTTTGTGGTACGTCACTGTTTGTGCGAATGTGCTGAGAGAAATGGGAGTTGGGGTGGGTGAAATTCATAATTTTCGTGGTATGGGATTTCTAATAGGTCCAATGTATGTACGCATTTGAATTGATAGATATCGATTTCACGGAAACTACTCAAAATTATTTGTATCTTGCATGAGTGGCTGAACTGATGCAGATGCAGTACACCGCACCACTTATCGATAAGGGAAAGTGGACTGACCTCAAGTAGAGTAGGACTCTAACCGCGAGCATGCGACATTAATTAAAATATTTATGCCACGTACGCTCTATTTAAAGTAGACAATGTACGCATTTGAATTGGCAGAGTTGTTCTGACCGCATATACTGTGCATACCTGGCGTGTAGGAAGGGGAGAGTCGGAACAGGAGCAGGGGTGAAATGGTGGTGGTGGATGAAATTGTCGGGTCCGAGCGACCCGCACAAGCGAACCCGGAGGGTGGCCTTTACTGAGTGACAACCTCACCCCTGCACACAACCCACACTCACACACCGCTCACTCACGCAAGGCACTCGATCGCTTCCGTGTTCTGTTTCAATATTTCTCCGCGAGTGGGGGGATCAGTTTTATTTGTCCAGAGCTGCCCCATCGTGCTTTGTGGCTTGGATGACACCGCTCTATCCGAGGGACGGAGTGAGTGAGTTGGGGGTCGGGGGGTGGGGGGACGTATTCGCGCTGCGTGTAGTTATGGTATGGTCTGCATGTGTGTGTTGTTTTTTTTTGTCAATAAAGCAAATAGGTTCGTAGTTCGTATGAGGAATGTTCTGGATTACGAAGAGTTATGTGCCGAGTCCCAGCTAGCTTATCGTTGGCAGGTTTGTAATTCGCTATGAACAGTCCCCTATACGTTATTCGCGTTGATTTCACCCGCACTTTTCTTCCTCCCTCACATATAGCAACTTTTT
>NW_026267207.1:254394-256536 GCF_000697945.3 Frankliniella occidentalis | reverse complement strand
GGGGGGGATATCCCGCTCGGGAAATAAAGAATTACCGCTGAGCAAAATAAGCAGAAGAGAATTCCGTAGTAAAACGTGAGCTGCTGCGCTGCGCCAGGGAAAACAAAAATACCAACAAAAACAGCACATTGGCCTGTAACGCGCTCAAAACTAATTAAATTTCGTTCGATAGAAGCGTCCCAATAATTTTTCATTGGGATAGCTTTTTGTACCGGCGGTACCACCCGACCTGCCTCTCTCTTTTTTTCGTAAAGAATAAAAATAGATAAGAACGGGTGGATTGTTCGGCCGTGCCGTCCCGGAGGGCCTGCCGAGGCACGCCGCGCCCGGCCCAGATAAGGCAGCAATAAATGAGAAGGAGCACGGCGACCAGCCGCCGGGGGAGAAATAAGGAGAAAGGGGAATTATTTGGTTGTCCTAGGTCCTCTCGGCCGGGCCTTGGCCGGGCCTTGGGCTCCCTTGTGGTGACACTTGTCTTCAGATGCGAGGCACCCTGATACCATCTCGACGCCCCGCTGCTGTGCGCAAGCTGCGCGCGCGCGTGTTTTCTTTTTGTTTGCTGAAGCTTGCGGCCGAGGAGTGTGGTGGCGCGCGGGGTTGTTTTATCCTACAGAGTGATTCCCAATGGTGCGTTGCGGGAGGTACCGGCGGCGGTAGCGGAGCGGAGCCGAGCGGCCTCCCCGGATCTCCTCATCTCCTCGTCCCTGAGGCGTCGTGCCTCCGCACCGCCTTTTCCTCCTCTGGTGTGGCGCGCGCTGGGGTTTTCACCCGGAGAATAAGTCTCGCGCAGCCGTGTTGGTTTTTTGTACTTTTCATTTTTGTGGGGCTTCCTACCGTGCACCACTAAAAAATCTATTGTAAATTTACAACACATTTGATGTTATGTTTGATAGCGAAAAATGTTGTAAAAATACAAAACATGTTGTAACCCAACAATATTCACAAAATTTTCTAAAACACATTTTCATTTCTATGAAAGTGGTTAGTTTTTTCCACCTGCGCCAAAAATTTGTAATAACACAAGTTGGTCATTTTGTAACGATGTATGTTGCTATCAAAATTTACAACGGTTTTGTTGTAGTGTTACAACGTGGTGATAAGTAATTATTGTTATGGACCACAACGGCTAAAATTAAAGGAATTTTTCCGCATGCCAATGAAAACGAATGATGTTGGTTTTTAACAAAGTACTCATCACAAACTGTATCGTAATTTTACAACTTTTTTAACAGTGTGTTTCTGTTTTAAATCGATGTTAGTACTCAGAACACTGTAAAAAATCAGACTGGACGCGGAGCTTGTTACGGCGTCCCGTACCTATCACTTTTATTGGGAGTGATTTTCGAACGGGGTTCGAAGATTTACCGTACCTGACCTGGCCACCGTACCAACGATTTTTACATGGGCTAGCATAGGGAACGGGGTACAGAACGCCGTAACAGACTCCGTAATGAAAACTGAAGCTTTCGGATTAAAAATTATATGGGGACTTTTTCCGTACCTTGGCTTTTATGGGACGAGGGTACAGAACCTGCAAAGTACGGAGGCGCCGTAGGTTAAATAAACGTTGTATTTTCGTATGGGCGACCGTGAGTTAATTTACAGTGAAACCAAGAGTGCAACTGCTCAACACTACAAGTGTGCGAATCAATAAGGAACACTTGCAAATTTACTCTTTCGGAGTACGGAGTTGAACACTACTTGCAATACTCAACTTGAAGTTGCAGACTACTTACAAGTGTGGAGCAGTTGCACACTTGTGCATGTCCTGCGTGTGCTTAAACGCAATTTACTCATATTTTGTACTCTGGCCTTTGGCAGTTTACTTATCGTGCTTTTCCCTCTTTTTCCATTCCCCAGGTGCGGACGACATGGAGATGAACTGTTCCGACCGGTTCCGGACGCCGCAGCAGTGACGGGGCTACGCCCAATCCAAAGGTGAGCGGCAAACACCGAATCACCTTTATTCCGAGCAGGGGCACACAGAGGGCGGCAGAGCTCGCGTTTGCTCTGACGATGTGCCGTCGCCTCTCCATGTGCCTCGGCCGCGCGCCCCGCGCAGCTGCGGTCGCGGGGCCGTGTGTCACGCGGGGCGGATAACAAAGCTGGACCGCAACGGCCCGTGGTGGTGGTGGTGGGGGG
>NW_026267207.1:247881-254329 GCF_000697945.3 Frankliniella occidentalis | reverse complement strand
GGGGGGGGCCGACATTACGCCAGATTGCAGCGCCACCGCGAGATCAAAAGTCAGCACTGGGCGCTGACGCCAAAAATAATGGATGGCGTTGCCCTGCTCTGCAGCTCGGCAGAGTTCGAATGTGGCGCTGCGGCTGCACCGGACTTTTGATTGCGGCTTATCGCGGTGAATACTTTACACTGATAACGGCAGTGTTGGAACTGGCATTGCACATGCCTGTGTTCAACTCTATGGTGCACACGATTAGGTGTTGCACTCGAAATTTGGGTCCTTAACGGTGTGGAACAGTAAATTTGAACGCTTTGAAGACTTCTCTTTGTAAGGAATCAACAGTATTTGAGATCCCACAACACATTTGTAGTTTTGTTTTTTGTGTGTGCTAGTGGCAGTGATCTGCGACAGCAACAGAATGCAGCAGGACACTCTGCGTGCCGTTGGCTCCCCTAATGCACCTGGCTGGGTGAGGCGTGGCCGTGGCGGGCCGGGGCGTGGCGTGGCGTGGCGTGGCGTGGCCTGGCGGGCACTCCAGTGGGGACACTAGAAAACAATTGCGACTGCGGGGCCAGGTCGGGCCAGGCGTTGGTGCGGCGGGTCGCGTGGTCGCGCCCCAACGAGCGCAGCAGCAGCAGAGGTGCAATGCAGATTGCTCCGTCCCAAAACTTTGCTCGTAAATACCGCCGGCGTGCCCGGTGCCCGCCGGCGCCCGCCGCACGTACTAGCACACCGTCGCTGCTTCTTTCGTCGCCACAGAACGGCTTCCCCGCCGCCCGCGCCCTCCACGCTGCTCGTGGTCGTGCGGTCCCTCGCGCGCGAGTCGACGCGTTCGCAGAGCGCGGCTCCAAAGACAACTCTAAATGTGTCATGCTACAATTCTGTGAGAGATGCTGTTTCCTCCGTTACACAACCCGTTTCCGCAACCCATTTTCGAAAACACATTTAAGGAAATTAGTGATTTCTATAGAAACAATTTCCTCGGTATGATACATATATTAGAATCAATTTTTCAGTACGACGCATCCTACGAACAAAGTTCGATATCCCAGCGCGCCGTACAACACTGTCCGATCTCCTTTTCAGCGTTTATCTGCTCCGTTGGCTTCAAACCGTGATATCTTCGTTGATAATTCACTTATGAACAGACGTACCAGGCGTTTAAACTTCCACCTCGCTGCAAACCCTCAAAAGGAGATCGGACAGTATTGAACGGTGCGCCAGGAGATCGAACTTTGTTTGTATAGGATTCAGGATGCGTCGAGTAGACCTCCTATGAGTCTTATCACTTTTTATTAGAGGATTCCAGTTCCCAAATAAAATTGGGCACGCGATTTTCCTCCTATTTTTCCGCGCGTATTTGAGCCAATTTCCGTATTTTCTTCCGGTGCTGCAGCCAGAGGCGCGCGGCCGCTTCCTAAAGCGATAATAATGAGTGATTGAGGAGCAAGTTCTGGAGCGAGTTGCTCTCCGGAGCCGCTCAGCGCCGTCTTGGACGCTCCAACAACTTCTGTCCCCGATGTGATGACGCGGCCGAGCGTCGGCGATCCTCCGAAAATTCTTTGATCGAGCGTCTCTCGGGAGACCCGCAATAAACAATAATCGGGGTTATTGGACCGATGCCCGGGGAGCGCGCGTCACCTTGTTCTCTCGGTGTTGTTTGGGTACCTCTCTAGCTGGTTGATGATGGTGCGACCATTTTCTTCGTCGTCGCCCTTCTCGACGGCTCTACATTAACCTAACCTTTGGTCACGGCGTTCGTGAGTGTGCCCTCTGATAATCGTATATTTGTATATTTGAAAATTCTCTGAAAGCACAGGTTGACTCACCAAGCAAAGGCTTATTGTAAAGCTTTCAATTCCTGTGTAACTCCAAAGCACTTGAGTTGTAATGGCAAATCATCAGCTTTGTAGGTGCAAAGCATTTTACATTTGCTTTATAACTACAAATCATTAGCTTTAAAACTTCAACAAAACATATTGCTTTGCAATGTTCAACTGTAAAAATGTCCTCGATTTCAGGAAACGTTCTGTGATGCGTGGATGTTGGGAAGCATGGTGTGGTGGTGAAATCCCTGAGGGACTCGCCGCATGCAGTACGAACTTCATTTGTTTGCCTGTCGCCCCGCGGTTTAGCAACAGGCCGCCCGTCCCGCGCCGTTGCACACTCCGCGCCGCGCCACGCCTCGCTGTTGTGAAATCGCGCTGCTATTTCAACAAGGTCGCCTCCAAAGGCGATGGAGCCTATACCCAACCACGGCTCCATTTTTCTTTCCGAACTCCAATTTTTCCTGGGGACGGCAGCGGCGCGGTAGCGTGCGGCGGTTACATCAAACTAGGGTAATTGCCCGCAGGTAAACGGGAGCCGTTTCCCGACGGTGCGTTTTTTTCATGCCGTCCTTTCTGCCACCCGGCTGCATACAGCAGCACGAGGGAATTCCACAAGTGCTCTTTACAAACACGGTTTTGAATAAATGCGATACTGATTGTGAGTTCACTCTCATCCCGTTTCTGATTTTTTTTGCCGCTCTTTGTTTCCGTTAGTACTTATGTCAGGTTTCTATGCAGCAGGAATTCGGTCTATAGTTTTCTATCAGTAATACACGTCAATTCCTTTTATCAGAACTGACAATTCGATTTGTCATTAGTATATTACTGATAAATTTGTGAATTAATTTATAGTACCTTTTCCGATCTTCGGTTCCACGCTCTAAATATTGGTTCTTAATTCAAGGACTTCTTAAGAATGTTCAGACAAATGTTCTTCTTTTAACTCCTATTCATTCTCTTATACACTGTTACAATTTTTTTTTCGCAGGAAATGTTTAGCTTATTTTGGAGGCAGGTGGAGCTATAAACTGTTGCACAATAATTGCAATAAAACTCAAAAACGGTCGTTCCATATTCTAACATCTGACATATAGTAACGTTTACAGGGTAGCGCTGTAAAAATACAGAATTGTCAGATTACAACATCGGTTGTAGAATCTTTTCCAAAAATATTTGGGAGGTCATGATTTTTTCCCGATTCCGTATGATGGTTTGGGTGTTTCTCATACATTTATCATGTATCTCCTCTTAATTTAGGCCCTCTTTTGGCATCTGTCTACAAACTTAAGCCTGGACTTCACTTTGCAAGCAGTGTTTCAAAAATGAAACCTGTGAATTTGTAAAAATCAGTATAACTTTACAGCCCTGCTGTCATTTTACAGTACCGCTTTTATTTTACAGTTCGATACCTACAACGCAAAGACACGTACTTCTATGACCCGAGAGAAGACTAACGTAGTTCTGAGCACCGATTGCAAACACACGTAGTTCTGAGGCCTTCAGCAAGACTCACGTACTTCTTGGTTAAAAAGATAGGAACTACGTGAGTCTTGCCGAAGGCCTCAGAACTACGTGTGTTTAAAATCGGTGCTCGGAACTACGTCAGTCTTCCCTCGGGTCGTAGAAGTACGTGTCTTTGCTTTGTAGGTATCGAGTTGTGTCAATAAACTTACAGGTCCAGAAATAAATTTAAGTGACAGCTCCTGATCGAAAGTCATGTATTACGGATGGGGTTGTGAAAGCCTATAAAATGGTCAGCTGTAAAATGACAATAGATTTTTTACAGTGAATATGTAAATAGGGGGAAAATGAGAAGATTTATCTTAAAACTTTGGAGATTTCTCCAGTTTTGTAGGGGCTATCTCGAATTATTGTAAAACTTATCGCATTTGTTGTACAAATTGTAAGAACCGCAGTCTTTAGAACTTAACAGGCTGCAGCTTTGAGTACAAGTAAAGCCGTGATCCATCTGGATGTCGACGATTTTATCGCTTTGGACTTCGCCCACCACCTCCCGTCGGCTCGCCTCGGGGAGAGGTGGGGAAACTCGGGGTCTGACGACGACGACTGTCGGAAGCAAAATGATCCCGCCCTGCCCTGTCACGGGGGCGGGTGTGGGCGGGCTAGCGAGCAGTCAACCAATCTACTGGCATCTTAATTCCCAGTCAGCGCTCCACCCGCCCCGCCCCACCCACCAGGCTCCTGCAGCAGGGCCTCTCTCGACCACGTCCGCCCGCCGCCACGGCCTGTGATGGATCAAATATCCGGCCACGTATCAAACGAGTGGGCGTGGCGTCGCGCGGCGGGGATCAAGTCGGCGACAACTGAGGGGACAATGTTCAGGGCGTAGGCACGCAGCTACACGGCGCCCCCCTCACGGATACGTGGGTTATATCCCTCCCTCCCACACTCTTTTTTTTCTCCCTTCACTTCCCTGCCCACCCTCCCACTTCCGGCTTCACTTCCACCCTCCCTCCCTCCCTCCCCTTTCTCTCTCTTTCCTCTCTCTGTCTCTCTCGCTCTCGCTATCTCCCCCCTCTCTGGCTCTCGTTCTCGCTCTCACCACCACCCTATCCCTCCCTCTCTCCCCATCTCTTTCTCTCCACTCCTTTCTAAACGAGAGAGTAAGAGAGGCAGCATAGTGCTTTTTCCAGTGCGAGTCCGCGGCTGCCCGACGCAGTCACGGAAAGCAATGTATCAGCGTCAACGCAAAACAACCCCTCATCGCCCGCGACCCTCCCCCACCACCGCCACCTTCACCCGTAGCCCCGTCTCTCTGGGAATGCATCCATTTGAAATTACCGCCCTCCTCTTTTGTTTTGTCACGTGACACTCTTCATATCCTGTCTGTCGTAAAACCATAGAGGAGGGCTAAAAGAGAAGGGGGGGGGGCGTCCTTCAAAGCTGAATGTGAGCGCGCTTCGCGGAAACGGACGCGTGATCGCGGCTCGTGGGCGGCCCTTTTAATTCTAACCCCTCCCCAATATGATTGGTGGACGGTGTAGCGTATGTGTCGCCCCTAATCCTTTGCACTGCAAGATGGATGACATCGCGTGGTCACGCTAGTCTCTTTCGTCTCTCTCTCTCTCTCTCTCTCTCTCTCTCTCTCTCTCTCTCTCTCTCTCTCTTTCGCTGTCTTCCCCTCTCTCTCTCCCTTCTCCCTCTCTCTGTCTCTCTCTGGTCTCTCGCACTCAGCCTTCCTGTGTCACTCTCCTCCTGTGACGCGATATCTTTTCCATAAACGCTTATGCGGTGCATTTATGATTAAGCCTTCCGAAGCCCACTAATCACTCGTTGCGCTTTCCTTTCCGACGGGACTGCTAAGTAAGTGATTATGCCGCCCTGTCAGGCCGCTTTTCTGAGTTTTGGGGGCAAAATAACGCCAAGAGCCGCCCGCGGCGAGGGAGGCGAGGCACGGGGTTCCTTATCACTGCTTTGATAATGATGTTATAATTACTCTGAGGACGCGGGTCAAACGGTAATGAATTGCATTGTTGCGTGCGGCTGCCGCGTTGTTATTGCTACTATTATTTTAGTTGTTGTTGTTGTATTATTCGGAAGCAGGGGTGACACGAAAGCGCCGTGGCGCACTTGATCGTGCGTGATGAGGGGCGCATGTGTCAAAGGGTTTCCACTAACCCGTGCGTATGGCAATGTGAGAGAGAGAGAGAGAGAGGGAGAGAGCGATGGTGGTGGCGGTGAAAGGGGCTGGTGTGAGTGTGTGGAGGCAAGGGGCGTGTCCGCATAACGTGTCATAACTCACGTCCTGATTGGCTGTCGACTGGTAACCGCCGCCCCCGCCGCGACTGCCGCCGCCGCCGCTGGCTGCGTTCTCAGGGAAATAATTACACTGCTGCTGCGCGGCTAAGTCGCGCTGAACTCTAATTTATGGCGTATCGGTAAAACTAATTTAAGGGCCCGCCCGGCTCCGCCCGGCTCGGCCCGGCTCCGGTCGGCCGGCGGGGCAGTGGCTGCGGGGCGGCGCGTCCCATTGTCTGCTGAGCGGCCCTTTTGGAGAGGGAGGGGAGGGGGATGTGTGAGGGCAGACACCCTCTCGCCCTCATACTCGCGCCGGTATTCCCCGCCCGTATCACTTTAATACACCATATGCTGCAGTCGTGCCTCGCCCCGTGTATTAAATGAAGTGGCGTATTTCTGTAATGGCGCGGGGTCGCGGCCCGGAGGTTGTTTGGCTGGTTGTGGAGTAAAAAAATTCTCAGAACTAACTGCACTGTTTTTATCTAAAGGATATACCTACGTTTTCATATGCAGCAGGAATTACTATCTTGTTACACATTTAGTATGGTTTTGTGAGCACTGCTTAAGACTGCTAAAAGACTGCTAAAAGAAGAAATTGTTGTCAACAATGTGTAAAGAAATTATTTTGTATTATTGATAAAAGTGTCGTCAGTAGCTTTTAATGGCTTTTGAACAGCGAGAATACTGTCAAAGGGGTTCAAAAAGAGGATCAGAGTGCCGAACAAGGCGACCTCATTATTGCACAGTAAATAGAGTTCTTTCAATTTCAAGACCTAGTCTTGGATCATGGGGAACGCCCGTGACACGGCAAACAATCCGTCTGGGTTTTCCAGGCGCTTTTTTGCTATTTCCAGGCGCTGTCCGGTTTT
>NW_026267207.1:244775-247831 GCF_000697945.3 Frankliniella occidentalis | reverse complement strand
TCCCAGGAGCCGCCTGGGAATACATCTGCCAAAACCGGACAGCGCCTGGAAATAGCAAAAAAGCGCCTGGAAAACCCAGACGGATTGTTTGCCGTCGACATCCAAGATCGTGTCTTGAAATTCTAGACCACGTTTTTACCGTTTGCTAGTCTTCTGGTTATTGATAATGTTCGAATTGTAGTACTGGTTGTGTTTTGTAAAAATGCTTGGAAACTATCATTTCCAGCATTGCATAAATTTCGATCATTGTATTGCAAAGAATTAGTTATGTGTTATTGCTAATAAATTCTCTGCAAGCTGTCACAACTGTTGCAAACAATTTGTCTTGTTTGATTGCGAAGAAATAGTTTCAAAAATTTCGGAAAACTACTGTAGTTTGTTGTGCGAAGGTAGCAAACAAAATTAATTGCCAAACGAACCTATTTTTTTGCGAGCATTTTCGAGTGTGCTGCGCTGCTGGAGCAATGGAGAGATCTCAGCGACCACCCACACTGCGAGCGCCAGCACAGCGTCGGATCAACACCGCAGTGATAATAAAATAGAGGTGCAAAGAATACAATAAATACTGTTGGATGGTTGGACGGTATAGGCAGAGTGCAGCCGCAGATGCACGGCGCGCCGGCAACAGCATCAGCACCGGCAGCCGGCAGGCAGCCCCGGGCGCAGCCGGTGATTGGTCTCACTCCTAATTGGGGACCGGCGGGCCAGACTCTCTCTCTCTCTCTCTCTCCCTCTCTGTCTATGCCCCCCCCTCTCTCTCTCTCTCTTTCTTTCTCTCTCACTCTCTCTCACTCTCTCTGCCTGTCTGTTCCTCATCCGTCTCGCTCTATATTACTTCTCTCGCTCCCGCACCGGCATGTGCGACAAGGAAGGAAGGTGCGGTTTGCTCCGTGTCGAGCAGCGTGTTCTGCCCGGCCGGGCCCCGGGCCGGGGGTGTCGGGCTGCCCACCCTCCTGTCTCGCCGCGGGGAGTGGCGTGGCGTGGCGTGGCGCGACGCGGACGGGCGGCACGGGGCGCGCCGCGGGGAGCCCCGCTGCGCCGTCTCAATCAGGTCCTACTTTTCTTGTTGCTCGTCTAGTTTATGGCGCCATAATACGCACCCCCGCTTATGCTCCGCTAACAACGCCGGATAAGCTATATTTCGTTTGTTTTTTCTGACTTTGTCCTACTTGCTGACTTCAGTCTTCCGCCTCTTGCTCGTCGCTGGTCCCGCCCCCTCCCGCTCTCTCTCCCTGCTTCCCACCTCCCCCTTTTCTCTGAATGGATTTCTCGAGGGGACGGATCGGATTTGACGAAAATCGACAGCTCCCAAGTAGTCGATGTGCTCATCATTTGCTCATCCGTGACAGAGATGCGCCGCGCCCTGTGGAGGCATCGGAAGTGGTGGGAGTGGGAAGAGCGTGAGTCCTCTGTCAAAAAAACTAATATACATTTTAAAAGAATGATAATGAAAACAGCGCAAGCTTATCGGATATCGTTTTGGGGAGGTAAATTGGAATCTGCCAGCGAAGACTCCCCCGGCGGCGATACCACGCCTTGCTAACCCGCCCACCCTTCCCATGCGGTTCGCCAAGATAACGAACGCCAAAATAATGCAGTTTTATTTATTTATTTTGCTTACGAAAACCAGAGAAAGGAGCCGGAAGTTATGCCGGGTGTGTCGTCGGCTCTCTCCATGGTTTTATTTTTCCCCACCGAAAGGAAACTCCCTGATGGAAGCACGGCGCGAGACAAAAGCACGGCGGGCGCGTTAGGTATGGCCGCCGTGGGATCAGGTGTCTGCAGTAAACCAGTGCCGCCCGCCCAACCCGGCCCAACCTGGCCCAACCCACCAGGGGCGCGACGAAAGATCAGGGGCTGAGTGCGTTGATGTGGTTTTCGCTGCAAAACATCTCTCTCTCTCTCTCTCTCTCTCTCTCTCTCTCTCTCTCTCTCTCTCTCTCTGTTTTGTCCGTCCGTCTCCCTACCCCCTGCCCCTGATCCCGCCACACAGCATCGTGGACCCCGCACCCGGGAGACACCAGGCCGGCATTTTGTTAAGTATATGTAAATGAAAACCACAACAGCGCGAGGCGTGGCTGTCGGAGTGGGAGGGGGTGAGGCGTGGGAAAAGGTTGGGGCGCGGAACCTCGGGCGGGCAGAAGGCGCCGCCAGCCAGCAGTCCGAATGTCCCCTCAGACTTACTTTGGGGAAAGGTCATCCATAATGGACGGGCGTACCTGCTTTACTCCGGCCTCTTCTCGCCTTCCCCTCGGTCTCTCCATCTGCCTCCCTCCACCGCCCCTATTCACTTCTTTCCGTTTGAGCAATAGCCGTCCGGTGAAACTTAAAAGCTCTACCCCCCCCCCCCCTGCTCGCCGGATCGGTTTGTACGATGATCGTAAGAATAAGGTGCGGTGGGCGCCACTCAACTGCTGCCCTTCCCCTTCCTGCCTCTGCGCAGACGTGACCCGCCTCGCGAACACAACACTCAACACGCACTCCCTCGCAGCGGCAGGTGCTGGTGCTAGAGAGAGAGAGAGAGAGAGAGAGAGAGAGAGAGAGAGAAGGGAGAGCGGTGGGGGAAGTTTGGGGCCGCAAAGGAGGCAGATACCATAAAAAGGTGCGGTTTGGAATTAGGAAGTGGACTCCAGTGCGGTTGGAGCTGAATGGCGGGCGGCGGCGCTCCGGCCGTTAAAGTTATTAGATTAGGGCATTCCCTCCCGGAGGCAGACCCGGCCGGGCCACTTCCAAACCAATGTGACCGCGAGCGCCGCGCGCCGCGCTTCCGGCGGTGTCCTCCGCGCGGGAGAGCTAGCCCGCGCCGCCAGCCTGCGACTCGGACTCCCTCGCGGGAGAAAAGACGTCCCCTTCTTTTTAAAAGGAACAGTAGGGAAAAAGAAAACGGAACCTGCTGCCGGCCTTGTCTGCTGCTTGCGTTCCCCTGGCGCCGCTGCCTCTCCGCCCTCATCCAGCCCCCCATCGACGTGGGCGTCTTCTCTTTTCAGCCGCTGCAAAGTGCTTTAATGTGGCGGGAAATCCAGCGTGCTAAAGTACGACAGGCAAAAGAAGCTGGA
>NW_026267207.1:240742-244690 GCF_000697945.3 Frankliniella occidentalis | reverse complement strand
GAGGGGGTAGCCACGCAAACTAGATTAATGAGATTAGCGAATGACCCAGTTTGACCCACAGTGACACGCCCCGAGTCCTGAGGGACGTAGACAGGACCGCTGCTGCATGCCCAGCCCGGGGCGAGCAAACGTTCCGCTCTGTGGGTCGCCCGCGATAGACACGACCCACGTCCTGCTTCTCCCCCCTACCCCAATCTCTCTCTCTCCCTCTCTCATGCACACACACGCACACACACACACACGCACACGCACACATGCTCATATTACATTGGTACTGTTACTGCCACTATTGGTGAGCGTTGTTTTCCGCTTTCTCTGTCGATGGCCGTGAGGGTCTGGATGCGCTTGCCAGTGGAGCCCCTGTGGTCGGCGAGGTAGGCAGACCCGGCCGACTCGGCTGCGCGCCGGTACTGCCTACCTCACAGGCGCGCAGCGCAGCTCAGCGGAGCGCAGCGCCGGTTCAAAAAGCCATCCATCCCTTTCTGCAGAGTGTAGCGCCGCGCGACCTCGCTCGCTCGTATTTATTATTTCGAAATGGAAAACAAAAGGTTCGCATCGGATGGTCAATCCATCCCCGTTACAACAATGTTGATCCCCGGGCCGTTCCTGCGGCGCACGCGTTGGGCATTACGCGTGTGAAAAGCGCTCGCCGCGGACGCAAAGCGACCGGCATTTATCACGCAGAGAGACTGTGCAGGCCGGGGCGAAATTACGTCACACGTCGCTCGTAAGCTATTACTCGTATTTAGGTCGTGGTACTTCATTGGTTCTCGACTTGACCCCTTCAAGGGTCCGGCCACGCAGACACTGTGAACGCCGTGGTCGCCTAGCTTGCCAAAATGTTGGCAGTCCTTTTTTGATTGACAAATTTTGGTCGTCTTTTGGAGGCTGCCAGTTTTTGGCCTCTTTGCTTACCACATTTTGGTCGTCTTTTTGGAGGCTTCCAATTTTTGGCCTCCTTGCTTGCCAAAAGTTGACCTAGGTCAAGAAGCTTCTTTCAAAAGGAGGCCCAAATTTGGCCACCAAAAAGGACTGCCAACATTTTGGCAAGCTAGGCGACCACGGCGTTAACAGTGGAGGTTGCGAACAACAACAAACTATACATTAAAATGAGCTTAGTGCAGCAATATATGGAAAGAAGAGAGAGTGGCGAGGGGCGGGAGAAGGATCTTGGACCAATCGCCTCGGCGACACGTCTGCTGGCCATTCCCTCTCCCAAAAGTAATCACTGAGCTGCCGCCGGCGGGAAGACAAAGGTCAAGAGAAAGCTGTCCCCAAAGCCCTCGGCTGATTAAAAGCGAAAGTGGCTGGGCTGCGGCCGTGACGGACACTATCGTGCGAGATAAGCCCCTGTAGCGCGCGGCTCAGGGCTGGCATGTTATTTCCGGTCGCAGAGCGAAGTCTCCTGCCGCCGCAGCCGCGGGGATGAGTCTGCCCGTCTGCGCGTCTCCTGATCTGGCTGCCGAGATAAACTGCGCCAGATTTCCTAAAGGAACTGGCTAAACACATTCGCGTGACCTACAATTTCTTTAACTTTTTTTTCATTTTTTTTTGGATAGCGATGGTTGTTTGTTGCGCTGGGTTTCTCTTGACGTCTAACAGGCCTTCAGCGTGGCCCGGGTGCTGACTCCCTTACTCGAAGACAGCATAGTGCCTCAGCGATCTCGCACTGGTGCAGCGGCGAGTAGTGCCTTTGAATTTTTCATCGCATGACACACTTGACGTTGCTCTGCTGTAGGGTCTTGCCTAGGAGTTTCTCTTTTCCTCCTCCTCCTTCTCTTCTCTTGTTCTGTCTGTCTCTCCTCTCCCGCTTGCACCAGTACTGTCCCCTCACCGTGACGGCTGCATGGGCGGCTGGATAGGCCAGTGTAGCTGCCTCCGCGCTACGTACTGCTACTACGCATCTGTCGGTTGACCTTTAGTGGCGCTAAAAAAAACCTTCCACGGCCCAAAGACACTCGAAGACACTTGCGCCTAATTAAAATTTATTCCGATTTCGGCCGAGTGGTGAGAGCTGGGCCGGGTTCCGTTTGTCTTGCGTGCGCCAAGACTACCTGCCGCTGCGCCGGGCTCCTCGCTCAGCAGTATTTTCTTTCCAAAGTCCCCTAATTAAACTTGGTCTTGCAAGGGCTCAATTAACACAATGTGTTTGTACAAGGTGGGAGCACCGCCGGGACAAGGAACGCACACCTCTGTAAATACCGCACTGCGGTGCGCTCTACTCGTCGTCTCCCCCCCCCCCCTCCCTCTTCCTTTCCTCAACTCCCCCGTGGACCTCTTACTGAGACAAGATGAGCCCCAATCTAGTTCCCAAATCGGTGGCGGTGGCAAGCGGTGGCAAGCGGCGTCAGGCGGCAGGCGGCGTCAGGCGGCAGGCGGCGGCAGGCGGCAGGCGGCGTTAGGCGGCGGCAGGCGGCGGCAGGCGGCTGGCAGGCCTCACGGATGCATCGAATCGGTTTCGTGCGAGGTTTTGCCCGCATTTAGCTCTGCATGCACGTGCACGATTACACTAAAGAATCAAAACTATGCGACTCAAACGGTTTTAATGCCTTTCACTGAGGCATTAAAAATTAGCACAAAATACAAAGACATATTAATCCGCAAGGTGCACTATCCTAAATTTTAATCGGCAACTTAATCCTAGAGTGCACATCTTTAAATTATTCACGATTATGTTAATGATTCTAAATAAGTCCTGGTTCAAAAGCTAAGCGCTGCCATTAAAGTGTGTGAATTTCCATTGGTACATTTAAAGACGTAAACGCAAGGGGGTATTACCTTGCGTATTACTCTGTACAGGATGCCAGTAATACTGTGTAATGCTATGCGTGAAGGTGTGAATTTTCCTTGGAAATTCACACACGTGGGACCCCATGTACAAATGTCGTTCACACACATTTAAGTATGTGACATTTACACACTTGGGTTTCCGCTGTTACCTTACTTTAATATGGAAACTATCCACTCAAACAGGAGCAGCAGCCGTCGAGCTCTATCCGCGCCACCAGCACCTCACTGCTACTGCCTCGCCCTGCGAAGACGGAGAAGCGGATGGACAGGAAGACAGAGTGGAGGGTGGAGGGGGCGGCAAAGTGTTCTCCGCCCCTCCCCGCCCGCCCGCCCCTCGGGCCGTGTCTTTGGCACGAACGGATGCCGCACGATTTACTATTCCCTCACCACCACCACGGGCGCGCTACCGCCGCGGCGCGCCCCTACACCGGCGCGCACACCTGCTCCAGTCCAGTGTATCCCATTGTCCGGGGACGGAGGAGCGGGGCGGGGCAGGGTGCTTCAGTGCGCGACTCGAACCGCTCTGAGAGGCTGGGACCTCATGGTAGTGTGCAGCCCCTAACTATACACTGGAGTGAAGTCTTTCTTCTGGTGGTCGGCACCGTGCGCGCGTGCGTTTGTGTGCGTGCACTGGAAATACAAGTGTGCGTACGTACGTGCGTAATGGCAACACACATTTTCTCGCAAATTGCCCGGTTGTTTCCCTAAAAAGTGCGTCGCAGATTAACAGTGTCTTGTGAGACATCGCGAAGCCTGTTACGCAAGACGTGGTCCGGCGCGTATTTACCTAGTTCAAAACCAGTTTTGCAATCCAAATTCCCTCAATAAATTCTCATGCTAAAAATATGATGCTAGTGAACCGCACCGGGATGAAGCGCTTTCACGAATCAATGGTGGACTTTGCTGTGGTATGCGTATGCGGCAGTGCGGCGAGGACCTACTCCGGTTGTTCGCGAGCTCGCCTGCCTGAGTACATGTTCACTTCTTAGCATTTATCATTTCTTTCCCCTTGCTACATAGAGGTCGAAGTTGGCGCTGCAACGTCATATAAGTGCGGCGAGTGCGCGCGCAAGGAGTTGTAAAATAGTAGTTGATCCGCTGGGGGGGGTAAAGAAGCGGTGTCTTGGGTCTGAACAGGGCGGGCGGGGCGGGGCGGGG
>NW_026267207.1:239441-240391 GCF_000697945.3 Frankliniella occidentalis | reverse complement strand
TCAGTATACCTTTTTATAAAATATTATACAATGTATCTCGTTCGCTCGCTCCGTCTCCATCCCAGTCCTGCGTGCTCTTCCCTAGCGGCAGGCCTCGCACCCTCCCCCTCTTCCTCTGTTGCCCCCCCCCCCCTCCCCTTCTTTGCGTTATATAGGTCACACGCGCAACCGAGTGGCAAGTGGGTAGGTCGCCTCAGGGGCCAGGGTGCCGGGGTGGGCCTAGGGGGAGGGTGGGGGCAGAGAAAAGGGGTTGGTGCGTGTTTTAGGCGAGTGGCCGCCAACGCCGTCACGGCAAAAAAATACACAAACAAAAAAACACACAGTTTGGGGAAGTCTGAGGGTGTGGTGAGGCGTAGCGCAGAGAGCCGCGCGTGGCCACGGCGGAGCGGTGCGGGCGTTGAGCGGGCAGTTAGTAAATGACCCCTAGCCCTGGCGGCCATCAGTTCGTTTATTTTATGTCGGACGTCCCCCACCCTGTTTCTCTCTCTCGCCATCCCCCCTCCCTCCCGGTATGTCTCTCTCTGCCTGCAGTGGGCAGAACTATATAATCCTTGCCTTGGTGGATTTGTGGGCCCTGCCGGCTGGGCTGCTCGTCCCGCCGGGAATGCTACTGGGAAGGGACGGCGAAGGTCCGGCCGGCCGCTGAAGGACGCAGCCCGGCAGACAGACAGATGGACGACAAATGCGGGGCAGTAGGAACGGACGGCCGAACGGGTGGGCTCAGAAGGGTGACCTCTGGCCAGCTGTCCGGCGTTCGGCAGTAAAAGTCGACTATTCTGATATCCGGCCCAGATGTAGACCGGGCTAGGTGGTTTTACCCGGGTACATCACTCTACAACACAAACAGAAAATAATCAGGAAAAATCCAGAAAAGTCAAAATAAAATCAGAAAAAAAAACAATACAAATTATCGACGCGTCCTACGAACAAAGTTCGATCTCCCGGCGCGC
>NW_026267207.1:230077-234901 GCF_000697945.3 Frankliniella occidentalis | reverse complement strand
CACGCCGCTCCACGCCGCCCAACGCTTCGCGCCGCCATATTGTGTTTGTGTTTTGAGGCACAACTGGGGGTCGCGTTCGAAGAGTGCCGCAGGACAACAACCGCCCCTGAGCGACGGGGGGGGGCGGGGGAAGTTTTTTGAGCGACAGGCGATATAACGTGACTCTCGTTGGTCACGTGACGGTCCGGTTCGCAATCTCCGTACCACTGTCCGTCCGTGACAGGGCGCGCTGTACAAACTGCGTGACTGTGTGAGCGTGCGTTTGAATCCCGCGCCTCATCTTTAATGCAGCGCCCCCGGTCCTTACTTACTCGCCTGGGGTCCGGACGCGCCCCCCCCCCCCTGCTTGCCTTGTCGATGGAATCGAGGCCCACCATTGACGCCTCGCTTCCTTGTCGAGTTGCGGGGCGAAAAATAATGAGGGGAAATGTTCCACTCGCCATGTTAAAAGAAATAAAGTATACCCCAGCCAAAAAACCAACGCGAATGTGATGAGAGGGCAGGTTTTTCTTGTTGCGTAATCGTCAGTATAGCGGCGTGATTGAAGTGACGCTCGTGAAAAGCTCCTATTCGACGCACTTCGTGTGGATAGCACAAGAGCGCGCGTGGCCCTTACCGGGCCGGCGGTGCGCTTATGGGGAAGAGCTCGTCCTCGGGCCGGGTGCCCTTATATGAAAGAACCTCTTTTCCCCTCTTTCCCCCCACATCACGCGATTTTTCGGCTGGGTTGTCGTGAGACAGTGTGGCGGCTCTCCCCTGTGGGCCTTACGCACAGAGTGGAGCACCAGGACAATTCGCAGTATTTTCTGCTTGGCGGAAGATGGCAAAGAGGTGTGGGGAAGGGGGCCGGGGGGGGGGGATATAGAGTGTGCGCGGGGGGAAGGGGAGGGGGTTGAGTGGAGGCCGAGGCTTGGTTTCAGCAACAACACCCTGAGAGGAGCCCCCCCCCCCTCTCCTATCGCCCAGCGGCGCGGGCCTCGCCGTTCTTTAAAAACTCATTCAGGCCCAGAAAGTTTGTTGCCAGAGATGACAAGCTTGCGCCCCGTATCCGTGTCTTATCAGCGAGCGGAGAGAGAGCTGGAGGTAGGTGGGCGGCGCGGCGGCGGCGGTGAATGACTGCCAATCGATCGCGGAGAAATAATATTTGTTTGCTCTGAACGCGTTGACAACGCCGGCGGTGTGTGACCCTGTCTCCTCTCCAAAGCGCGCGGCGGGGCGAGCGCTCGCGCTCCTTCCTCCCGCCCCCACATTCAGCCCCTCACCCCCTCTCGATTTATTCCAAAGTCAAGAGACGAACACGGTTGGTTGCCGCTCTGCCCCTGACTATGTGGGGAGTGCCCCCCCCCCTCCCCTACCACCATCTCCTTCTTGGCCTTGGAGTTCGGCTCCCTCTCTCCCGGGCAGCTTTTACTTTTCTTTTCCGTTTACCTTTGCCTCGCGAGTTATCAACGCAAACCTCAGGGAAATGAAACGTACTGCAACAGCAAAGGCACGAGACGAAGGAGACGTGTAATCACTCCGTTTTCTCATCGTCGTTTTTTTACTTCCTCACTTTGAGGACGCGGTAGCCGCGCCCACGCGCAACCCGAGATTAATGTTCCCTGCCAAATCTTTAATGGAAATTATGAAAGAATGGGGACGGTGCAAATATTTGGACTGCCGGCGGCCTAGGGTACGGGGAGAAGAGAGAAATATTATTGCAGATTGAGAGTGAGAGGGTAAGGAGGGGGGGGGGGGGGGGGGCAGAGAAGTAAGGGGAAGAAAAATAAAAAGCTCAATCGATCATGAAAGCAGATAATAGAAATGTAAGGAGGTTCTAATTTTTACCACAAATAATTTATAGGTTCTAAGTCAAATTTTAAGACCAACCTAGTAATACCCGTTCGACATTCACCCACTTTAACCACTTTTCCCTCCATGTTTACTCACCTACAAGTGCACAACTTTCACACACTTCCCTTTCCCGTGCTGCTAAAAATAAAGACACGTCGTGTGGCGGCTTTTCGGTTTTGACATAGTTCCGCTATTTCTGCGTGTGTGAAATTTCGCACACACAGGCGCGCACACACACTCGTTCAGAAGGACTCACACAGACACACGCTAACAACACGCAGAGCCCTTCTACCCGCCTCACATGACACAGCAGATCCATCAGCCCGTGTGTGTGTGTGATTGAGTGGTGTATCTCCCGCTGATGGCCCAAATCACTCTTCCCCTCCAGACTCAGATTATCTCTCATTCTCTCCCTCTCCGTCTCTTCCTCTCTCTGCCCCCTTTCCTCCCAACATCTCGCCCCCCCCCCCTCCCCCTTTCTCTTTCTCTCTCTTTCTCTCTCTCTCTCTCTCTCTCTCTGACTCCCCTTTTGCAAAATCAAAACGCGAGCAGCAGCCGAGTCCGAGGCGTCCGAGGCGGAAACAGATACAATCCCTCTTCTCGCTCGAGACCTCCACCCCCCACTCTCTCTTTCCGCTCCCTTCCCCTATCCCGTATCCCTCTCTCTCCCTCCATTTTTTTCCTCGGCGCGTCTGCTCGCGTTTCGCGCGAAGGGCGAAAGAAAAACGCAGCGCGGGAAAGGAAAGTGGGTCAGAAATTTTCTGCGCAGATGAAGTGGTTCCTTATAAATTTGTCCCGTATTCATAAACAGTGTCAGCGCGTCCTATTATTCACTCGCGCCTTTTCACTGCGTTATTTATAGCGGCGACCGTGAGAGCGCGCTCCGCTACGCCACGTGCGGCGCTGACCCTGGTCAGGACCGCGCACCCTGCTAAATATTCGCGCCCTGCTTTTTGGTTGTTTGTGCCGCTTCTGCTTAACCAGCCGCGCCCGCTATGTTCTCAGAGATGCCGGGCGTGTGGGTGTGGGTATGCTGGCGCCGACTGTCGGCGTGCATGTTACATGTCGTCAATGCTGGCTGCTTTTGCTTTTGCGGCTGACCGACCTGCGGTCGGTCCCGACCTGGAACAATAAACATGCAGGCTTTGCGTACGGGGCCACGCTCTCTGCGGCGGGAGGTTCGAATACCATGCGCGTTTGGGCCGGCTTCATTGGCAGGCCCTTCAGCGGGAGGCGGGGCGCGGCGGGGCCGCAGCGCCTCGGCGCGGAAATGTATTCCGGAAGCACTATTGTATAGTAAGCGTCGCTCCACGCCGCTCCACGCCGCCCAACGCTTCGCGCCGCCATATTGTGTTTGTGTTTTGAGGCACAACTGGGGGTCGCGTTCGAAGAGTGCCGCAGGACTACAACCGCCCCTGAGCGACCCTGCCGCCCGGACGCAGCCCGCAATAGTTCAACACGTAATGGGTTTGCTTTGTCGCCGGCAATCGGTTTTCTATACGCGCGCGTTCATCACACGGTCTCTCGTAACGCTCGTAATGAAGTGATGGAAATACCCGCGCATTTTTGGCGGGGCGCTGCAGCCGGATCTTCTTTAGGGTTTCATTTAGCGCTGATATTAATGGCGTACAGCCATTCGAATGCTTTCCTTCTCTTCTTTCATGTCGTTAGCGTGTGTTGCGTATGGGAGGGTGTCGTGTTACTTCACTGAAAAAGCAGAGTGCCTTTCCAGGGTTGTTGCCAAAGAAATTTCTAGTCTAGTGCCTTGCTAGAAAAGCGTACTAATGAGCCCCAAAGGTGCTTAGTGATTAGTATTAGTGGTTTTTGCAGTTTAAGTGCCTTTTATAAGGCACTAAACCCCAAGTGCAGTTTTAATCGAACTAAACCTTGAGCGCTTTTAAGAGAACTAAGGAGTGCCTGTTAGATAAGGTAGGACTTAGCACCTTTATTTTTCCATTGTTCTCTTATTACAATTGGTTATTGCTTGTATTGCCACTTAAACAAAGAATCGTTTTTGTACGATATCAATACGTCGCTATTGAAAAAAGAGGCATCTGGCACCAGTGCTCTTCCTATATGTGCGCCAAATATTTTCCCTCTATTCATGGCGCTCGCCTGGTGGGCTTCTGAGGCTGTTCGCCACCTGCCTGCGTCCGACGGAATGCGTCCCGCGCGCTATATCGCCCGGGAAACGTCGGTCTGAGCGAAGGAAATGGTATGTTACAGCGGATTTGGGGCAACAGCAGCAGGAATGGGATAGATAGTGAGGTGAAGAGCCAGCTCAGCCGGTCGGGAGGGAGGGGGGGGTCGGGCCGGGCACGGCCGGGGAGAGAAGGCCCTGCGCACGGAAACCGAACCCCCTGCTTCCTCAAGGCAAACACATAAATTGATAGACAGAGCCTCTCAGACTTTGCAATACGGGGGGAAGGATGGACGACCCGAATATGGGCGGCAAACGGAGCGAATAGAGAGAGAGAGAGAGAGAGAGAGAGAGAGCGAGATCGGTAGTCGTTGCTCGATGGGCTTATTTACGACAGGTTCGACTTCCAAGGCTAATCTGATGGGTTATTTCGGGGTTCGATTGGGAGCGCCCTTCCTTCGAGACAGAAAAAAAGGAGCAAGTTTGCGGGTTTGGGTTTGAACGATCACTTTGAAGGAGGTTCGCGCTTCTATGACCAAAAAAAAGGAAAGTTGGTCGTTGTTCCTGATGGTTTATTTCGACTGCCGACGCTGCTGCTCGGTCCAGTGTCCTGCCGCCGCTCCTGGATGAGAAGGGAGGAGGAGTAAGGGGATGGCCGTGGGTCCTCGAATAGGAATGCAATGCTCCCCTCGATGGCTCTCCGTTTCACCGAGCCGAGGGCTAAATGGCTGAGGCGACGTGCCGTCTCCGAAGGGTCCTTCCGATATTCCTGGCTGCTGATGGCTTCCCACTCCCGCCCGTCGAGTGCGTCATTATGTCGCTCTGCCAAAAATACAAAAAGGGTTTCGTCT
>NW_026267207.1:223605-229555 GCF_000697945.3 Frankliniella occidentalis | reverse complement strand
CTCTCTCTCTCTCACCCCCACTCTCTTTCTCTCTCCGCCCCCCGCCCCCACCCGACTTCAGCCCCCTTCGCTTTCCCCGACCCACCGCGCTCCTGGCGCGCCGTGGGCCAATATCGAAGGCGACAGGTTGGTGCTGCGCGGTGCTGCGCCCTGGCGGCCGCACGACCAGGCTGCGGGGCTGGGCGGGCTGGACCCGGACGGAGACGTATTGCGTTCGCCTGCCTGCGTGTCCTGTTGCAGCAAGGTTATTAGGTTCCCGCCTCTCTCCGCGGGGGGCTGCTCTCCCCGCTGCAGGTAGCCCCACTCCGGGGCCTCTCTGCTGCTGCTGCTGCTGCTGCTGCTGCTGCGGCGGCGGCGGCGCTGCTCCACCCTGATTGGGAAATGATTATGTCGGACCGACACACATTTGCATACGCTTCTTGTGCTAATTGTTTGTGTACAACTGTCGGGCTAATGGCCCCCGTCACTCTCTCTCTCTCTCTCGGCCGGGCCTATATCTCTCCTTTCTAACCCTACTCCCGCTTCAGTTCCCCCCTCCTCTTCTCCCCAATCAATGGGCGGCCTTTTATTCCTTCCTCGGATATGGATGTGGATTAATTACACCAATTAGCATGCATCCCGAGGACTTGTCTAAACAATCCCCCTCCACCTCACACCACCACACCGTGCCAGCACTGATCCAGATTAAAATGTAAAAGCAGTGGTCTTCTACGGCCCCGCCCCCTCTACACTCAAAGTGGGAAAGTGGAAATGTTTATTTATCCAGCGAGGATGTGTTCTGCTACCTGTAGCACGTGTCAATCGAATGTAAATTTATCTGTAACCTACACAAAAAGTTATTTGTACATAGGCTACGTAGGGCTATAGCCCTATAGGTACAACTTGTAACTTTTCTATAAACAAATTGGCATCCACTTTAGATGTGGTTTAGAACACATCTTCCCTGAATATAAAATCATTCGTTCCCATTTATGGTGTATTCTCCTCTCTTTCATTTTTCAAACTGTTTGGAATGTGGTTGATTACGGCTCGGATTACAGTTCAATGCAACGGTTTCAGAGTGTTTGAGTGTGGCGGGTGAGGCACGTTCGTGCGGCAGGTGGTCGCTGCACCCTTAGCAGGGGGCGTGCTGCAGGTGGCTCTGGGGCGAGCAGCTGAAGCAGCGCGCCGTGCTCCTTGTAGAGGGACACAATACGCACTGGGCCGGTCGATGGCACCGGCTGGGGGAGGGAGGGGTTGGGGGAGCTGATGGATTCAAATTGAGTCTCTCGACGGCTAGATCGAGAGGTGCCTGCAGGCAACCCCCCCCTCCCTCCACTCTTCTCCCCCCCCCCTTCCCTCTCATGACTCCCTCCGGTTGGCAACAGTATAGCGGCGCCCGCTGTTGTCCGCTTGGAGTGGCGCCGCCGCGCGCGAACATGTATATATACTTTTCTTATCCGGGAGAAATGAGAAGCTATTTTGCACAATACGGCGTCGTCAGCGGGGGTGTTCTGCGAATGTTATCCGCCCCCCCCCTCTCTCTTTCAGACCCAGCAGCATGGGGCGATGTTGTGCCATGGCTGATGCTGATCTAATAAGGCCGCGTGTGTCGCTCTCCGTCTTGTCGAGAGTATATCGCACAGTCAGCAGCGGCTGCACAAGCAGAAGCACACTACCAGCACAGGCCTCTGGCACAAATAACAACTGTCTGTCTATAAAGCCTATCCAGTTAGTTATAAGCGAGTCGAACGCACCGATAAACGGAAAGGAGGGGGTGTGCACCGGCACGGGCCTGTGTGTGTGTGTGTGTGACCGTCGTAGCCGGAAAGCCCCCCGAGTCTAAACTGGCTTGCGCGGCGAGGAAGGAGAAGCAGCGCGAAACACGCTGCAGAGTATCAGAGAGAGAGAGAGAGAGAGAGAGAGAGAGAGAGAGAGAGAGAGAGAGAGAGAGAGAAATAAGGCTAGATCCGCAGAAACCCTTCCCATCCCTAAATCCCGGCGGTCCGGTCCGGTCTGGCCCGTGGTGCTGGCGTCCGCTCGGCGTACGTCATCCGGCCGGTCGCTCTCTGCTCTGGAGCTTGCATCGGTCTCGGCTAAACGCGGAGTGTGTTTAAACATGTGTGTGTGTGTGTGTGTTTGTTTTGTTTTTCTTCTTTCTGGGAACCGTTTCTGTGACAGATCATCTCTCCCACTTCGAGGAAAAGTAGTGTTTAAACCAAAGTAATATAAAATACTCTTGTTACGATTCAGTGCAGTTTAATCTTGAACCGAGAATCAATTTTTCTAAGTCGGTGTACTTTCTGTCAGAAAATGTTAATTAAATTGGCATATTTTAATTAAATAGTAATTTTATCTTGTCAAGACTATTGAAAAGTATTGACAAGACAATAACAGGCAGGTCGATTCCAAAACGCGCGTTAATCACCACCAAAATTTGCCAAACTTTATTAACAAACATTACAAAATAACTTCAAAATTTAAAAACATTGCGTATCGTGATGGTCCGCACCCGGGTATTTAACTACACTATTCGAAAAACACCGCACTGCCGAATTCCCCGGGGCTGTTTTGGTACTCGTACTGTTATTTCATTACGCTCAGCGACCGTTTCTTTTTGGCTCTCTTTTGTCTGTTGTTTTCCCAGAGCAGCAGCCGCAGCGGTGATTCGTGTCGCAATCCTTTTCCAGTTATCGATAATAGTAATTGAAAACTCGCGGTCGGCTGTGGCAGCGGTGGTCCGCTGGTCGCGCAGCAATAGTACTGCGGCCTTGTTACGCATTTGTCTTACCCCCTTTCCTCTCTCTCTCTCTCTCTCTCTCTCACCCCCACTCTCTTTCTCTCTCCGCGCCCTCTTCCCCTATGAGCGACCCGCTGGCCATCCTAGCAGCAATGGTTCTAACAGTAGCGGGGTCAGGACAGGGGGAGGGCCTCGCGGTGGGGGGGACGTCCCCGGGCTGGGCTGGCAGGCAGCGGCTAGTCGCGCGGCGGCGGTGGCGGCGGTGGTTTCTGCGATGTTCAGTCGCGTGGAAATGCTGATAGGAGTGCCTGCCTGCGAGCTTTGGGACTGCCGGGCCGCGCCAGGCGGCTTTGGGACCTAGGCGGTACGGGGACGGGCTTGGCCGGGCCCTCCGTGGAACACCGATACCCCCGCCCGCCTCAAAGCGCTAGACTCGTCAGAAGGTTCGAAGCGATGGCCCGCCTGTTGTGCGTGTACTGTAGTGCTGGAGTGTCTTTGCAGGGGTGTAAGTTTCAGAAGGTGAGAGCCGCACCTTTTCCAGAGGTGCCTGAGAGGTGCTTTGCCGGTGGCAGTGGTGTGCGTGAGGACTTGTAAAGGGGCCAAGGGGTCGGCAGGGAGAGAGAGAGAGAAGAGTAGAAAGTGCAGGCGAGGGTAAAGATAATGAGAGAAGAAGAGCGGAGAGAGCGCAGCACAGCGAGAGCTAAAGGAGCGCCGGCTGGCACGCTGGCGGCAGGACAGGGGAGGTTGGGACCGCCAGGAATAGGGAGATTTTCGCGCCCGTCGGGCTACGAATGCGCTTTAATATCCCCTGCTGGCTGCTGCCGCGAGGTCAAAGAGGATTCCCTGTGTGCAGTGCGGACAGAAGGTGCGGGGGAGAGTCCCGGCCGCCCTTCCGGAATGCGCCTTTGTTCTCTGCGCACGCAGGATGACCAGGAATGTGGCGCACTGCTGCTCTCCCCGCGCTCTCCCCGACCTCCTGCGCGCTCTCCTGCACGTTTTCAGCGCTCTTTCAGATTTCCCCGCGCCCTTCTGCGGCCTCTGGCGGCGCGCATCTGGATAATTTTGCGCGGGCCCCGTTGGTGCAGTTCCCCGACGTAGGTGTAAGGTACCCGCCGTGATATTCAATTCACCTGGAACTGCAGAAATGATGAAGTAGCTTGGACATTGCTATGATGTTTATGCTTTCATCTAAAAATGCACTGATCCTAAAGGTGCGTGGAACTGCAGTATGATGTTCACGACGCCTGCGACTCGGCTGCAACTCGGCTGCCACTGCAGTGAGGTTTTACGCGTGATGTCTGGTCTCACACTGTGGTTGCTCGGCGTTTGGCCGCCCAGAGAGTGAGATATATAGACGAGGGAGTGTTCGGGGGGAGGGGGGGGGGGCAATTCAATGAACAGACCTAATTATGTCCCCAGTGCGCCGCCGGGCGCGTCACCCACCCTCTCGCCAGCGCCCAAGGGCCTCGCAAGCTGTCACCTGCATTAGCACGTTGCGCCGCCCCGCGCCGCCCCGCCCCAGGAATGGCGTCGTTGTCGCCAATTGGTCCTGGAGCGGGATGCTGTGTGACGGCTGGATTGCTCCATCCTGCCGTACAGGAGATTGTTTATAATCGCGCGGTCGTTCCTTGCCGGGGTTGCGGGGTTATGCGACATGCGACCGGCTGAGTGAGCCGAACTCGAGCTCAACTGGCAACTATGGCTACCGGCGGAAACATTGGTGACTGAGCTCCCGCGGCCGGCATGTACTCACACCGAGCACCGAGGCTAACTTGCACCTGTTCCGATACATCGCGGGACACATTGAAAACAAAAGACTGTAACTGGCATGCACATAGTAGTGTTCAAACTCTTAGGTGCACACTCTAAGGTAGTGGACGTGTTCAACAGTAAATTTGCACACTTCAAAGAGGGAAACGTTTTGTTGCCCAAGTTCCTGAGTTGGTTTGAACACTTTTGTGCAGTGCATTCCTCTGTACGAAATGATGCCCATTTACGCACAAAGCTGTCGATGAGGAGAAATTCTGCTTTAACTTTGCAAACGTTAACTTTCTAAACGTTTGTACAAAAAAAATACAAATGCAGTCGGTGTGCTGTTTTTCAGGGACAAAACTTCGTTCGTTTTGCAGTCCCACTATTGTTTTGTCTTTACTGTAAAGATTTTGTTTGCTAAAAGTTGGTGCAGCTTCTTAGTGTTCGTCAAAGGGAATTTGCGCTAGAAACAGTTTTCATCAAGGGAACCCGTCGATTTAGTGCCAATTATTGAGCCTGGTTGGGGTCATGAAAAACTACATTGCTTATTTGGAAACCTCCCGCCACCGCAGCGTTGAATGGCAGATTATTCGAAGGACGAGTTGACGAGTTGGGTTTTCCTTTCGTCTATTGTCTGTAATAGGAATGGGGTGGCTGTACCGGGGTAAAGCTGGGAGCAACACTGTAAGAAAAACATACCACTACTCGCTGTACAATTCAGCGTTGAACTTTGAAATAACAATATCATAATGCTTTTCCAGTGCTTTACCCCACAAGATACAATGAAAATTTCACAACCCTCTACTGGTTACAGCACCAGACTGTTGTTATATTGTAGGTTTTTCTTAGAGCGTGAAGTGGAAATGGTGAGGTGCCAGGTGTCGTAATTCGGGGGATATTCACGAGCCTCAACGACGAATTAGGAAATTATTATTTTCTTAAACTGTCTCAGCAAAGAGAGGCAGGGTCCCGGCTGAGGTGAGCAAACGCTCTGTTGACTTATCCGCTGAGTACGGCCCCAGCCGAGGCACCCTCAGCCCAATTTTCCTCGGCGCGCTTCTAATTTTGGCCGTTTTAATTAACTTTCTGTGTTGTCACAGCTGTTTGTTTATCGAGTCCGCGCAGTAAGCACCTTCTCCTTGCGCTGCCTTCTTATCGATTGAAAACGAAACCGTTTTGTTCGTTTATGTGCCTCTAATTCGAGCCGCGCTCATGGATGTCCTTTTCTGTTTTTCCTGTTACAGGTTCGTGTTCTCATGGATGTGAGGCTGCAGCAACGTAGCGGAATGGCAGAGTGAGTTTCAGGAAGGCATTGCTGGTGCGTGGTGCGCCATTGTGACGCGAACCTTTCGACGCGCTGCTGGTGCAAATATTCGCCGACGCACACGCAGGACAGTGTTCATTGTTTGCCCCAAGCGCTGCCTCTCTGGAGCTTTAAGTCTCAAGTGCCCGTTTGTGACAATACTCTGTAGCCCCCCC
>NW_026267207.1:221449-223555 GCF_000697945.3 Frankliniella occidentalis | reverse complement strand
ATGCCTATTAATTTGTAGAAGGCGAATTGGCCAGCATAATAGTGTCAGTCACACTCAGCCGTGCATTGGTTTTCCTCTGAAAGTGGGGAAACGGGTGGACTCCTCGAACTGGCCAATTTCAGGGCCGTCAAGCTTGGGCGTGTCAGCAATGAGGGGGGAGAAAACTATAGAAGCTGCAGTGGGGCACCCGCGTTTGCTATTCGCCGCCGTCGCGTTTCAGACTGCCACTGTTAGCACCGGCGCTGGAAGCTGTGATACAAGGCCGTCATTCTCTATTCTCTAAATAAAACATTCGGATGAATCTAAAAAAGCATGTCGATAATATACAGTGAGAAAGACGAATAAATGTTTGAAAACAAATGCGTAATTTCTCCGTATAAAGTTTTCGTTATTTTACGAAAAAGTGGGGTTACGAAATGCATCTTAATGACTAATTTACGAAACAGTTTTGGAAGTGTCAATTTACGAAACATTTCGTGAGCTTATAAATACATTTCGTAGCGAATACAAATTTTTGGTTCATAATACATAAGATTTGACAAAATATACACAGATTTCATACTCTTTAGTTAAAGCTTTGTACTTTACAAAGCAATTCGCCAAAAGACGATGTATCGTAATTTGTTAAAACCGAAGTTTTCGCAGAATAAAATTACTCTGGCAAATTTCGTTAAGTCACGATAATTTTTTTGATAGTGGCACAAAAATGATTAAATATTCTTATGATCTCAATACATGTTACTAATTCACTTAACCATTCAAGACATACATTTTCTTGGCCGCCCCTGAGGTACACGCGCTCATGCAGCCACAGCAGCCACAGCAGCAGCAGCAGCAGCTCGGGGGATAGATTACCTGGGCGGTCAGCTTTGGAATGTTGCCGGCGCTGCGTGTTGGCACCCCCGGCGCGCCCATTAGTCATGGCCAGGCTGGGCCTTCGTCTCGCAGGGAGGGACATTAACTGAGCAGAGCTGGCAGCGCGCGCCGCGCACCTGAACACAGGCCGCGCGCGCCCCGACGGGGCCCCGTGCCGCCGGCGCCGTTTGCCAAAGTCATGCGTCGCCCGCCCCGTTCTTTGTTTACTCTGCTCTCTCGCACGGGGCCGTGCGGCGTTGTTCCGTCGCCGTTATTAGCGATTCGCTTCTGTTTCTGGTCGAGGCAGCGGGTAGAGTGACTTGTTTTGCCCGCAAGGCCGTTCTCTCCAGGAAGCTGGGAAACCCTGTCCCTGGCGGTTTCGAGTCACCTGGTTCACGTTTGGGAGTTTTAGTTAAATTCGTGATCTTTCGTTATTTGAAATGTGTGTAACTTTTCCACTGAAAACGCTAGAGTCAGATATCTTGCTCCCCGAAGAGCGAGATCAGTGACACAAAAAATATCGCTCTCGAGCGAGATATCTGACTCACTCAATTTGAGTCATAATTTTCCGTCCCTACCCAATGAGAGTGAGCGAGAGTGAGGTTCCCCACTGCAATTGGGCAAGGTCAGGAAAATCTTACTCCTTCAGAGTGAGAATCCGGTGCATATGGTTCAAATAAGGTTTGCCCTTTAGTCATCGATCTGATCGAGCGAGGCGAAATTGTCTCACTCAGTTCGAGAACGACACCTCACTCAAATGTTCTCAGCGTCGTTACTTCCACATCTGCGTCTACCATATTAATGCACTTCCGTTTAGCGGAGGGTGTCGGGTTAACAACCTGCTTTGATTTGCTTTGTTTTTTTATTATATTTTTGTAAACCCAAATAGTCTCTGAATTGCTTGTTAGCGGAAGGAAACGCCAGGTGACCTACATTCCCACGGCTCCATGGGAAACTTTTTTTTCCATCTCGTGGGTCTCGTCTATTTAATTTCTGGGAGGTAATCCGGGACTAGCTCGGCGGCGCCGCTGTGCGCTGTGTCTCCACGCGCTGGTTTGTTGGTGTTGCCCGCTTGTTCGCCAACTTGGGGCGGAAACGCTTCCGGTATTGAATGAACGGGGGGATAGTATCTTACGGCGACCAGCGTTCGGGCTATCTGGAGCCGAGGCCGGGGGAACGCCAATAAGAAGGAGGGAACTCCAAGAAGCGATCTAACTCTGGGGATCTTGTGGCCGTATCCTGATGCAATTT
>NW_026267207.1:215624-220849 GCF_000697945.3 Frankliniella occidentalis | reverse complement strand
TTTCCCTCTTTTCAAATAGTTCCTAAAAATTCGTCAAAAAATGCGTTACGTGGTTTCACTAGAGTCGCGCAACGATACATGGTTTCTCGAGCGGCACGCATCGGTACTTGGTTTCTCGAGCGTCGCGCAAAGATACTTGGTTTCTCTAGAGGCGCTGCGCCGTGCGTGCTTTGAGTTAGGGACGAGCGATATCCGAGTCTAGTTTAGAGTGGGCAAGCCGCAATTTTTACATGGTAGACCACACTGCAAGTAAAGGAGTCAACAAACTCATTGTTACTTTAAAGCAAAGAATACATTCGTAAAATGACGAACAGTTTGCAACTCGGTTGCTGGTTAAATAACGATCCTAGAGACAAGAATTTTTGAAAAAAACACTTTTTTTTTGTTGTTTTCCTTTTTTTCAAAAATTCTTGTGTCCAGGATCGTTATTCAACCAGCAACCGAGTTGCAAATTGTCGTACTCGTAAATTTTAATAACGAACTATTTGTGACAGATTATTATCGTGAAATGAAGAAATTAATTAACAGTTCGGAAAATAAATGACTGAAGATCGGAAGTTTCGTTTGCCCAATTTGAAGTAAAAGCTCTCCGATAGATGCTTTGAGCATGTCAAATTGTGGGGCAGCAAGGCTCTATTACCGCATACATGCCTATTAATTTGTAGAAGGCGAATTGGCCAGCATAATAGTGTCAGTCACACTCAGCCGTGCATTGGTTTTCCTCTGAAAGTGGGGAAACGGGTGGACTCCTCGAACTGGCCAATTTCAGGGCCGTCAAGCTTGGGCGTGTCAGCACCAGGGCGGTTATGCGCTTCAGTATCAGCGGGTGGTCGGCAGTATCAGTATCGACATAGGACTCTACAGCAAACCGAGGGCCTGTCCGCCACGCCACCAGCCGCACCAGCGGAGAAGAGCAATGCCACGTTGCAGAATTTCCTCCCCCAATACTCCCCCCCTACCCCCGCCCCGCAGCGCAGTTTGTCTCTCATACAGGATTGTTCGTAATTAAGCTCGAGCCTAATGGCGTGGAACAATGGCCGTTCGTTTTTTTTCTGTCTTTCCCTCTCCTACCCCCTGCTCTTCCAGTTAGCGGTTGATATCGGATCGCGCGCACACGAACCCGTTACCTGGATGCTGCCGCTCCGAGCTTTGCAGCGCGGTCATTCCAAGCGTGTTTGAGTACATCCTCGTCGTGGCTGTGCGAGGCTGAGGCCCGCCGGGAAGGAATGTCGATGTATGGCATGGCAAGCGGCATGTTACTATGGCACTGGAAATATGGTGGTGAGATTTTCCCCAAATCGAGCGACGTAGTCTTACTTCGATCTGCTGGTGTCACGAGTGTTTAATTTCGCTCGTCGATTGACGTATAAAGGTATAAGTAACCTATAAAGGAGAATCTATCCTACTCATGAAGTGAAAAATTGAGTTTTGTCCATCTTTTTCGGATTCCGCCGCACTGTGCGGACCTCTGGAGAGCCTTCTTAAAAGTTCCGCGGTTTCCGTTTCGCAAGTTTTACTTTCAAAGCTCTGTGGGCGTCACCGGAAATATGGTACCGATACTACAAAGATGTATCCTAGAACTATGGGCCCCTGGCTTTCCAATGCCGTTTTCGCATTTCAAATATCACAAAAATTGGCTGAGATATGGTAATCTACGTATTTTATCCATAATTAGGGCCCTGGTCCGAAACCAAAGGGCACACTACTGTACCATTGGTAACTGCAGTTTAAAATGTGACACTCTAGGACACTTGAGTTTCTAGGGCAGTCGAGATTGAGTTACCGCGTGGTAGGGTGGTGGATTGGGTGGAGAGGATGTATTGCATTGTCTCCAAAGGTCGAGGGCGTCCTCCACACTGCAGTGCCAGGCGGGGCCGCTCGCGGAGCGGGACGTCGCGCCGTCGCGGAATCATCATGAATAACGTAACAACTCAATTCCGTTTATCCGCGCGCCGGGGACGGGAAGAGCATGCGCGTACTCCTTTACACCCCCTTTCGCCTCCCCGCTTCTCTCTCCCTCCCCCCCCCCCCCTCTCTCTCACACACACTCTCTCTCTTGCCCTGCTTTATCTCGCTCACAGCACCGCGTTCTGTGAGTTTGCGTTTGATCGCATCACGCGCGCAAATCGCGGCCCAGTATTAATTTAACCAGCCCCCGCCGGGCAGCAAACTGCTTTCATGCCTCCTGCGTTTTGTCGTCCTGATTTATTTGACGCACCCACCCACGAAACATTTCGGAAAATTACAAATATGTTTCGTAACGAATGAAAATTTTTGGATCGTAAGTCATTATATTTGACAAATATATAGAAATTTTATACCCTTTAGTTAGAGCTTCGGGTTTTACAAAGCCATTCGTAAAATAACGATGTATCGTAATTTGTTCAACTCGAAGTTTTCGTAACAGAAAATTAACCGATAAAATTTCCCAAAATGACGATAATTTTGCTAACATTGGTCGAATTGCATCATACGTCTTCACTTAAGCGAGGGAAAAATAAAGAATGACCAACCAAGTGTCACGTAAGGGGGAAAGGTGGAAACGCACACTCTTAGTTGCTTGCGAAGAGCAGATTGCATATTATGACGAATTGGGTTTGTAACGTACGAAGGATCTAGAACCGAACCGCCATGTTTCAGACGGATTTTTTTCGTATGACAATGAGCAGCACGATGCGCCCCATCGAAAGAGTTCGATCTACTTTGCTGCTAAACTAAAAGAGTTCGATCTGCTTTTCGGCGATGGAAAGTCATGGGCATCTTTGGAGGGCTATAACTCCTCGGCAATTTTGAATATACGCAACATAAAATGACGAGCCTGTTACCCTGTCCTTTACGAAATATGTACACGTACACCCTAAAATAGATACCCTTCTCCTCTCAGGCTTCGAGATATCACAGAGTTTATGTTGAGCGGTCGACGAGCACCGAAAGCAGATCGCACTCTTTCGTTACGCACCGAGCAGCCCTTTGTTAGAGGCGTGCTCTTTGCACGAAATACAGATGATATATTTGTAGCACGAAGGTGCCAAATCCTTTTTACGTTACGAAGAGAGCAGGTCTTTTAAAGAAACTAACATTGTCGGGGGATGTCATACAAGACAAATTTAGCTTACTTACCTGGATGCTATGTAGGGATGCGGTCTGCTCGTGTTTTCCATTAGCGTATATATGTGCAACTCCTTTCTTCTCTCTTCCTCTTCCCTCTCTCTCCCCCTCGCTGCCTGCCTCCCTCCCTCCCTCACTTGCGAACGCCTTGCGCTCTCGTGCCGCCACGACTCGGGCAGATTGCTCATGCATTCGGAATGTATTCCGCGGCGTACTGCAACCGGGTCACTTGGCTCCAAACGCATCCCCGGCCCGGGCCTGGGCGGGCGCAAGCGGGACGCCATCGGTGAGGGCCTAGGTCGGCAGCACTACTCGCCCCCCAGTCGCTCAAATTCAATTCCTCCCCGCGGCCTAACAGAGGGGTATATATAATTGCTCTGCAAACCTCATCAGGCATAGCGCATGGCGCCACGCCACCCTACGCCTACGCCACGCCACGCCACGCCACGCACCACCGAAAATCATCATCGCTTCTGACTCAGTATATGCAGTATCACACGGTAAAAAAGTTTCTTGTATTCAAGACACAGTCTTGGATCTTCTGGAGAATGCCAATGGCATCCAAGACCAGGTCTTGAAATACAAGAAACTGTTTTCACCGTGCACGCTATATGAGGTCATATTATTCCCCGAGGCACACAACGTATTATTATGTCGTCACCAAAGAATTAATGCGATGCATTCAAGGTCGCCCCCATTACAATCGCTCACACACACAACGTGTACATCGTGCATAACTTGGAGAAATAAAGGGAAATTCCTTCATCCTCTGCCCCTCTTTCCTCCCTCTTTGTGCTGTCAGGCAAGTTTGTCGTGCGGCTCGGACAATACAAGCAGGGAATGCCCGGCCGGCCAAAGCCAAAGCAAAGTTGCCTCATAATAATGCACCATTTCCATAGCCCTTAATAAACCACAAAGTGCGCAGCCGAGCGCGCCGACCAGTTTTTTTGTGAGTTTTTTCTTTTTTTTTTGCCCTGGCTTTTTTTATTTTGCTTTTACCCCGTTCGTTCGCTCGTTCGTGAAGACCTTGATCTCGTCTGCTGGCCACCCCCACAGGCCCTTCCGCCTTCTCGCTCTGTGGCTCCGGCTCCCGCAGGCCGCAAAATAAGAATATCTTGAAACTAGCCTCAAACTCTTGAGCGTTAACCTCTGCTCACATTTTTCACGTCGGCAAACTTTCTGATGGCGTTCTTTATCGCTCTCCCATTCCGTTTTCTCTGCCAATTAATGCCGCGTGAACGCGCAGTGTGCGGTGGCCTTTTCGTTTGCAATTTCTCCTTTTTTTCTGCTCTCACCCCCCTTGCCCCTCACCCGTCTCGATCCCCTCTTCCTTTCTTCCCCCTTTACTTCCCCTGACCCTAGTAGTCTCTCTCCCTCTCCTTTATTTTTCGCTCTCTTTTTTTCCATCGGGATCTATTTGTGTCTTTTGCCAATTTATCCGTAGTAACTAATGGGAAGTTGCTCTGGCGCGTATTTATACGTCCTGCTCCTGTCTCTCCTCGCCCCTGCTCTCCCCACCCGCGCCCTCCCTACCCCCACGTGAGCTGGGCGCGATATTGAAGACGCAGGTGAGCTCGCCGTGGAGATTCGGATTTATTTCCCGTCTGACGTGCTCCTCCCGCCACGCCCCGCCCCGCCCTGCCACGCCACGACAGAACTGCATGGTCAGGCGTTCCATCTCAATACATCACCGCGTGTCATTGGGACCCGTTTTATTTATCGTGAGATGTGTATCACGGCAGCGGGGCGGCGCCACTTCTTTCTTCGACTGTAACGTCCAAGCGGAAGGAAGCGAGCACAGGAAAGGTAATCCGGACGACGTCGGACGGGAGTGGAGTGGGTGGGTGAGCCTGAAAGTCGCCCTTCCATGCAAGATTTTTATTTTCATTTACGTTGTGGTAAATTCTTTTTACGTCGAAGGTTATGTTGAATGGCGGTTTTATTTTAAATAAGTACACGGTGAGTGTTTTCCTTGTACACTTGTTTTGCACTTGTTACGCCACGGCTCGTGGAGATATGGATAGAAAGAAAACTCCTCATGACAAGAATTTGCCTCATGCGTGTTCCAGCCCATATACACGGCCGAGAGGCTTGAGCCAAACGAAATGCCCCAGCCC
>NW_026267207.1:204264-205219 GCF_000697945.3 Frankliniella occidentalis | reverse complement strand
CTCGCGGAAGTGATGTTTAATCCTGTTTCGAAATTTTGTGCGCGCTTACGTCAGGGCGAGGAAGGTGAGCGTGGACTTGCTCTCTTGCGTCGGTGTCTGCTGCAGATACATGTGGGGTGAGCAGCTCTCGTAATACGTATAACTCTCCGAATAAATGGACACAAAAACATGAAGAAAATTACCATCGTTTCGTATGGGAAATAGGTATGTTGGAATTTCGTTGGAGTCACTAGGTACCCTTTCCTACCCCCGTGCTCCCTCCCTTCTCTCTTCATCCTTTTTTTTAGCGATCTTCTGTCTCTCTCTTAGCTGCGCACGCACACCCGCTGCGCACCGCTGCCTCGCAAACAAGGAGAGGGGTCATGCGGAAAAACGAGGTTTGGCAGCGGCACGGCAGCGGCGGCTGACCAGGGGCGGATCTAGGGGGGGGGGGGGGGGGCTTTCTGGCACCGAACGCGATGCTGAGGCAGCAGTCGCACATCGGGGCCCACTGTAAGCCGATTCTCTCGGTGCGTAGCGCAGAGGTCCTCTCTAACTCATCTCCTCGCCACACCACCAGCTCCGCCACATCTCCGTCCACAACACCCCCTTCATCACTTCTCCCACTCACACTGCCCCTGCTTTACCTCCTTCCCTGCTCGCACACACGCGGCACTTGCTAAACCCCCCCAGGGCCGACAGCAATTTTATTATGAAATTTTCTCTCTAGGTCCAAAAATTTAGCGCCGCTAGCCTTGGCATGGAACTTGCCTCTTCTGGGGCAGGAGGGGCACCCGGGGGAGGGGGCGCATACCAGTCTTGTAAAGTTAAATATGTCTGGACAGCTTGAACCATAGTTGAGTAAACCCACGCATCACAACAGAACAGGGTCACATGGCAATGGCTGCACATCGTTGTTGAATTAAGTATTGTAATGAAAATTTCCTTGTGACAAGAGCCAACAAATGGCGTTCAC
>NW_026267207.1:203673-204214 GCF_000697945.3 Frankliniella occidentalis | reverse complement strand
GCCGGAGCCGGTGGCGCCTGGATAAGGAAGCCGAGTAAAGCAGGTCTGACAACGACAGCGTCTGAGCCGATTGCTGCAGGAGCCGGCCTGTCATTGTCCGTTATATATGGCTCTTGGTCCTGGCTCCTTGCTATGGAATCTGGTCGATCTTAATGCTCTGGTTCTGGTCTGGTACTAGCCGTGCCCTTGGGTACTCGGAGGGCACCCGAAGGGACCCGACGGTACCCGAGTGCAAAGCAAATAACCATTCCGGTTATTCAGACACTACTCTTTTTCAAATTAAACTAAGTCAGACTCATTCAAACTAGTTGAAACCTCCAAGTAACGCATATGATTTTAAAAGTGATAATTCTACTTTTTCAAAATACTTTTCACTAGAAAAACAGACGGGTTCAATTAAGCACCTTTCAAGGTGTGCTGACCGAGGGATTTTTAGAGGGCTTAGTGTCTTTTACTTTACAAATGCTCGACTTATTCGCAATGTAACAGAACGAAACGTGAAAATGATGCAAATTTCACTAACAATTGACGTTTGGCAACT
>NW_026267207.1:193184-196608 GCF_000697945.3 Frankliniella occidentalis | reverse complement strand
GGGCGGATAGGAAGGGGGGAGGGGAGGTGTGCGCTGGCGAGTTGGTTAAGAAAGGGAATACATGAGGGAGGGGGGAGGGTGTGGATGGAATGATGTAAGAGGAGGCTCCTCGCTCTCATCCCCACCCTCCTCCCTTATTGTGACCTACGTCATCGAGCTGAGGGAACCAGGCTATCAAGTTCTCATCCGACAGAGAGAAAAAATAATGATGAAAAACGTTTCCAAGAAGATTCTTCTGAAACCTCTTCCATCACGCTGCGGACCCTGCGCCGGCTTCCGGCTTCTTTCCCAACACTCGCGCAGTCGTGCGCAGTGTCGCACCCTCGACCTCGGCGAGCTGTTTGAATTCTTCCGCCGCCTTCTGACCGCGGCAGCGTGGCGACGCCCGTGGTGGCCTTCTGGGCGAGGCGCGCCGACCCCGTGGCGGGCGCGGCCGGCGGCGGTGACTCCAAAGGGGAAGAGCGTAATCTCGGCCCCACGTCCCAACTCCAGACCCTGACGCGCCGCGCCCCGCCCCGCCCCGCCCCGCCACGCCCCGCCCTACCACCGCGGCCCTCCTGGCGGGACGCGCTCGGAATGTTCATCATCTCTGTCGCACTGTGCCGGGCCGGCCGTACTTTGTGAATGGGTGAGAGAGAGGATGGAGCTATGCCATCCCCATCGGAGCCGGCCCCCGAAAAGCGAGTAGTGGCCGTGGCCCCGACCGACCCTCACGTCCAGCATCCCCCCCCCCTCTCTCTCTCACTTACGTCTCTCCCTTACCTCTCTCTCCCTCTTGCCAACTTAAAGCAAAGCGAATCAAGATGCACTTGGGGACTGGGGACTTAAAATTGGATGCTGGTCCCGCCTCACCAACGGCTAGCCTCTGTGGCAAGCCAATTGCCCCTGCACCCCCTCCCCCTTTCCCTCTCCCCTCATCCCCCACCCACCTCCTCATCCCGGTCCTTCTGAACCCCATGCTAAAACTTTACTGTACTTCTCTTTATAAGAGCATGGCATGGGAATTCGACTCTCCTGGACTTTCCTTTCCTTTATTTTTCGCCCAACGTCTCTTTAAAATAGGGCGGTACAGGGACAGGGCCGAGAGCGCCGTGCGGAGCGGTGTCGAAACGGGGCGAGGGACCTTGGGAAGCTTGGCGACGAGGGGGAGGGTGGCTATGGGAAGGTACTGTAAGTGATTTTGAGCCTCCCTCCCTCATGGAGCCCCCAGTGCTCGTTGCCAGTGGAAAACTCGTCTCCTTATGCCGTCATGGTGGCGCTCCTGATGCTGCTCCGTAAACTCATTCGCCCCCTCCAGGCCCGCCCCGCTGGTATCACCACTGCCCCCTTGCAGCAGCCCAAGGTCAAACGCCACGCCACGCTTATGGCGTACCCAGCGCACGGACGCGCCGTTGACATAGTCATGGCCATATAGACAATAAAAGTGTCAGGGAGATGGGGGAGGGAACGGCCATGCCAAGCTTTACCAAGCGAATGCATCATGCAAATTGCGTGATTCGTGCAAACATTTTTAAACTCACGTTTTTGCACTGAATTGCTGTTATACTCTTTATTTTTATTCACTTCCTTTTTTTCTGTTGCCGTCCTTGATTTATTCTGTCGGAAACTCGGTCCCATTATACGAATATTTTGTATGAATATAAAATACTATAGTTTCAGGGGCAGTCGTTAGGTTAGTGACACGTTATCTGTGCGCGAGAGAGAGGGAGGGAGAAAGAGACAGAGAGAGAGAGAGAGAGAGAGCCTGGTCGCACCCTAGGTTATTCGTGCTGCCCCTCCATCGTCGATCCTGTTCATTCCGCGTGCAAGTGACGGTGGTAGACTTTAGAAGCACCTCACATCCTTCTCTCTCTCTCTCTCTTCCCCTCTCTCTCTCTCTCTCTCTCTCTCTCTCTCTCTCTCTCTCTCTCTCTCTTTCTCTCTCTCTCTCGCTGGGGCAAGAAAAGGCAGTGTAGGGAGTTGTCGTGTGTGCCTGAGTGCGAGCGGCTTGAGAACTCCATCCCATCTTCCTCGGTGCGCGTCTTTATTTGTCACCGCGCGCTGTAACTGTATTCTCCGGCCGTGCGCGCGAGAGTGATGACGGGTATTTGTACCCTCTCTTCGAGCTCCCTCGCCCTCTCTCTCTCTCCCCTGCTGACACACACACACACACACGCACACATATCAAAGCTTACCATCAATTTCACCGTAAGTGATCCCTGCAACAATGTAGCTGATGGTCAATTTTCACCGTAAGCTATGGTGAAATTCCCCGTAAGCTTTTAACAGCGTTGTCAGGTGTGGCTGTAGTTAGGGAGCAGGAAACGCGCGTGAGAGGGAAGGGGTGTTACTGTGCGTTGTGTGTGCGTGGCGGTTGGGTACTTTGGCTAAGTTTGACTTCCGTCACGTATACAGTATGTGCGCGTTGCTCGAAACCAGAACTTACTAAAATTCGGAAATACTGTTGATGACAGCTGACCTATTGCATAATGGTAATCGAAGTGCGGAACAGTTTTCCACTTGCACACTCTAAAATCTTATGAACTTTTTAAATCAAAAGTTCACGGATTTCGCGTGCATATGCTCAGCTTGCGCTATTTTTAATACGCTATTGTATAGAAACGTGAAACACATTGTCAGATCAATCATCTCACGTAATGAACGAGGAAGCACATTCATGTTTGAAACATATTTGGTGATGCTCTGACCTGCTTCTTATTTTTATTTGTCGAGAGTGAGGCGGAACATGAAGTGCGGCTTCGTGTTTTATTTCTGACAGTGGAACCTCGTTGCGCCCACCTGCCGGCTGAGCGCGTCTCAGCTTAGGGCAGGTGTGCCGGCCGGGTGATTTGCATGCATGTCGTCGACATGCGCTGGGGCGGGGCGTGGTGGGGCTAGGTGGGACCAGCGACTCACGCACGGCTGGGCAGTGCCGCTCGGCCAGGAGCGCATATGTCGCGAGGATTTGGACAAGAGATTCCTCCTAGGGGGGGGGGGTTTGCGTGTCTTCTTATACCTGCTGCTCTTGCTAGCTTTGCGGTGGCCGGTGAGGCCTGAGGCGAGGCGTACGCCTCCTTTGAGGGAGGGGGTAGGGACAGAGCATTGAGAAAGTCATTTTGGTCTCTCAAATTAAGCGTGCTGGGTGGTCACGTCCCACTCTGAGTTGTCTTGGTCTCCAGGGGAACCCCCCCTCCTCCTCAACATTCCTTGTTTTCCTCTCATATTTCCACCCCCGGGCCCCCGTCGCACCTCCCGAGCCCCACGTCCGGGCGGCCGTGCCGAGGACCAAGCACCCCAATCCCCATCACGTACAGTACTAACGGCTCCTCTCCGTCCTGCAGGACCATGCCGTGCAGCCTGCAGCCGGGCGTCCTGCTGCAGCCCGCGGGCGTGGTGCTCGTCCTGCTGGCGGCGCTGCCGTCGCTGCTGCACGCCACCACCGTCG
>NW_026267207.1:190533-193134 GCF_000697945.3 Frankliniella occidentalis | reverse complement strand
GGGGGGGCAATTTTAGTGAGCCTGACGGCACGGCTGCCCCCAGCGCCCCCCATCCCCTGCGTCCTGGCGCGTTTGTCCCCGCAGCCGGAATATAAAAGTGGTCACTCGCGGGGCATGAATTTTATCTGACAATTATTATTTTTCACTGAGGTCAGTCTGTCGCCGCTCGCGGGCCGTGCTCGAGGCACTGCCCCTGGTAGCTTATCTTTCTCTTTTCTCCTCCCCCCGTTCACCCCACACCCCTCATCTAGCGCTATATTTATATATCTTCCCTTCTTGTCTTTCTGTTCCATTCCTCTCCCTTTCACTGCCACGCTGGTTCGCCTATCTCCTTTTTTTTTCCTGGCCTACATTTTTATTCGTTGACCGTGGTCACATACTAATACCATTATGTGGGGACAGAAACAAACGTTCGTGCCTATGTGTACGGGTGGATCTGGTCAGTTGGTAATCGTTTCATTTTGAAAGAGCACACAAAAGTGTGTCTGACTATTGTGTCAATCAGAAAAAATGTGACACTGATGTCATTCACAAAAAGTGTGTGACTTACTGTAAAAAGCGTATACTTATTGTCCAACACCAAAAAACAGGGTGTGACCTAAGGTCACTGGTTTTGTTGTCACACTGATAAGAAAATGGATTTCTATTGACAGCAATTTCACTGATAGTTTTTGTTATAACGTGTCACTGACATTTATTGTTAGAGAACAACGTCTTCGTCGAGTGACATGTGATTGTTGTTTTTTAACAACATTTGTTGTTGTTTGACGTGATGAAAGTCGGTCCCTGCGTGAAGCTTGCGGGGCTTGAAAATTACTCGTGGCGTGAAAATAACGCTTGAATTTACTGATCTTTGTGTCCAGTCCACACAAAAGTGACCAGAATCATAAGTTGTTCACATAAGTGTGCAGTAATCCGCCGTGGCATGCTGTTTAGTCTGATAGCACATATTATTGCTGACTGTTTAAGTTATTTGTTTTAAAAGTCTTTTCCTTGTACGTGCCTTTCGTAAATTTGTTGGGGATGTCATATTAACCCCGACCCCGACAGTGCTACAAGCAGACCGGGATGTGTTGTGTATAAGTGTGTGTCTGGGCGCGGTCCTGTTGGCCCCTCAGGTGGGGCTCTTTGCTACCCGTCCAGAGCCAGCTGCCAGCGGCGGCACTACGGGTACGGGCTCAAGCGAAACCGCAGCAAAGACCAATGATGTGGAAGTTGTTATGCAGCTTATGGAACCCTCTGCCTGGTTAGTTACTTACCAACCGCACTACCGACCACGCCACCGCCGGTTGTGGAATTCGGTACTTATACTCCGGCTGTACTGTACCATGGTGTGCTCCACCAAAAGAGGGACCTCCCCTTTCCTATTTCGGGGCCGGAAAAGCTCGTTCTTGTAACCCGTAAATTTACTTGTCAGATGGTCTGACGAAGTTCCTCGGAAGTTCCTGAAGTGGCCAAAGAGGGACTTAGGTATCTCAGATTCCGTCGACTTTTAAAAGTCCTGCGGAAATTCCTCCGACCCTTCACACCAATTTATTGCTAACTTTTGCATACGCAGAGCGCAGAGCACATAAGAAAAACTCTGCATCTGCTCTTGTTTCGTAATTTTTTAATTCGAAATCATGGACAAAATTTACAAAAGTACTTGGGAAAAACAAAGGCACGACTGTAGGGTCTTTTAAATGTTCTAAATTTTATATTGCCTTTAGAAAGGCCCGCAAGTGTCCCAATGCACTAAAAATCAGCAGCTTTGGGGCATTTTAGTGTCTTTACAGGCGAACGAATATTGAGATGCCACTGCAAAGGAACGCACGAAAGTCATTAACAGCCCAAAGGGGGCTTGATTCCTACCTTTGTTTTTCTAGTTTATCAACAATTTGTTTATAATTTGGCATTAAAAATACGCAAGAAAAGCAGGCTCAGTTGCACCCTTTTTGTAACATAATCAGCCAAAACGTGCGACGTCATCTGTCGTTTCTGGAATCAACGAAGAGCTCGGTCATGCATGCAAGGGTCTCCTAGCGCCTGATAGGTAGGCAACATCTTGCTGGTAGTTCACACGTGTAATGCGGGTCGGCCTATCTCGAGTCTTGCAGGGGCCAAGCACTCGTTATTTTACCGTAAGACTGAACAAATCAGAGAAACGGATAATCTCTCTAGATGATGGATAAGTATACAATAATTCTCCCTGCCGCAGGATGTTTCAATTTTTTTTTCTGCTATCGTCGGCGTACTGCACCATAAAAATTAGTGGAATTTTACCCTCCCACACTGAGAGGAATGTTTCATTGCAGCGATCAAAAATTGTTCGATCAATCCGGATTAGTCATGGCCATCAACAATTTAGTCGTAGCAACTAAACTTTCGGTTAAAGCAACGAAAATTTCGGTTACAGCAACTCAAATTTTGATGTCTGTGACTAAGCCGGACTGACCGAACAAAATTTGGTCGTTGGTATCAAAATTTTGATGGCTGCAACGAAACATTTCTCTCAGTTCAGTCGTGGTCTTGCAACTTTTCATACCAGTCTTGTAAAGTTAAATATGTCTGGACAGCTTGAACCATAGTTGAGTAAACCCACGCATCACAACAGAACAGGGT
>NW_026267207.1:184159-184967 GCF_000697945.3 Frankliniella occidentalis | reverse complement strand
GTGCAGCCTGCAGCCGGGCGTCCTGCTGCAGCCCGCGGGCGTGGTGCTCGTCCTGCTGGCGGCGCTGCCGTCGCTGCTGCACGCCACCACCGTCGACAGCAAAGGTGAGTAGCAGTGCAGCAAAAACTCTCCTCGTGCGGGCATCTGCTGACGTCTTGTTTCTCCACAACGTACGTTGCTGGCGTTCGTAAAGCTTGTGCGGTGGAAACCTTGCGATCAATGCCTTCTAATTGCGGATCAAATGCTTCGCAATCGAATCGAGAGAAATTTGAGCAAGGATTTGTTTGCCTCGTAACACTAAGCGATTGCTGCGTAAGTGCACTGATAAAACAAGTTTGCACGCTAATTGGTGTTTAAGTTGAAGTGTGAATTTTCTCCACACATGGTGGTGTTTAACTAGCTTAGACGTCAATTGTTGTTTAAACTTTCGACATTTCAGGAAAGTATAGCAGCTGCACACCACCTGGTTCCTATAGATTTGTGTGTCCAAGTGTGCACAATTAAAACGTCTACAAAACCTTTAAAATGTGCACACCACGCAAGTGTGCAACTTGAGTAAAACATTGTGTAATGTTTAAAATCATTACTTGCACATGTTAGTGTTTAAATTATTCACACGTGTTTTACCAGTGTACAGAGAAATGTTTCTCGTTTTACAAAGAAGTTTGCATGTAAGGCGCATAGGATTCGTAAGCTTTAGAACTCCACGTGTACCGTCAAGAGCACGGTAAACCCCCGACTATCCGACGTTCTGTGGGGTGAGTGTTCTATGCCGCCATGGGTGACTTGCTGGTTGGTGGGGAGGGGG
>NW_026267207.1:183562-184109 GCF_000697945.3 Frankliniella occidentalis | reverse complement strand
CATGGCAATGGCTGCACATCGTTGTTGAATTAAGTATTGCAATGAAAATTTCCTTGTGACAAGAGCCAACAAATGGCGTTCACATAGTCGACAAGTCGCAAAGTCAGTCGCTCACCATTTGGAGGCCACGGACCTAATCCAGACGACGATTGTCGCGTGGAACGATATGAGGTCTCTCAGGCCGCTTATACTGCACCTGCCTTCCGACTGCACTGCGCTTGCCGTGCCCTTCGCGTCACACGCCACCCCGGGCCCCGCCCCGCCCCGCCACTCCGCTCCCCTTATTGCAGGCGGGGTGGGGCGCGGATGTGTGGAATGGTCCTGGAGTGGCACTTGGCGAGGCAGGGCGGGGCGGGGCGGGGCGGCCCCCGGCTCCATTCCGCTATGATTTGCGTGTCGCTGTAATGAGAAGCAATGAGGCGAGACGCTTTGAGGCGATTACGACTTCCCCTAAAGGAGGTGCTTGCATCGGCGCGCGGCCGCCCAGCCACCTTATTGGGCGACATGTAACGGGGCGGGGGTTGACAGGGGAAGTTTTTATAGTTTT
>NW_026267207.1:176634-177737 GCF_000697945.3 Frankliniella occidentalis | reverse complement strand
TCACCTCCTGCACATGTGCGCCTTGCTGGTGGTGAATTGTTGCACCACGTCCCACCCCGCGCACGTCTTTGGCAGAACCCTCTCTGCATCGCGATAAAACGACAATGTCTGACAGTACGGTATATCATATATTCTCATTCACCCACGGCGCTCTTACTTGCAGACTTTCACCCAGCACGCACAAACCTACATTTCGAAAAGTTGTATTTGTTCTCTCTGTTTAGACTTTAATTGAGAGCCAAGATAAACTTTACGATTCGCATACATAATCAACAACAACTTGAGATAGTTCGCTTTTTATTGCGGTGCATGGCCGTCCGTCGCGTTAGTATCTTCCCAATCACACAGAGTTGCTGGATAAATAGTTTGCCGGGACTGTTTCGTTTACAGAGATGTAGCCTTTGTTGTGGGGGATTCCAGTGGCCTCGGCAGACAGAGGTCCCTGGGGCGTTCCAAAAGTACACGGCGTGGGCCCAACACAGACCAGCCGACTGTCCAGCGTGACCACCCCGCGCCTGTCCGGCCAGCGACCGTGGACATTCGCAACGAAAAAGCTGATCGGCTGCCAAGAGTAGCGACTCGCTGTGTTACACGAGACCGAGTCCATTGCGCCCCAGGAGCTCGGCTCGTATCAATTCGGTTTTACTGCGGCGAAACCGCACGGCTAGTTAGCCGCGGCTGGCAGTCAGGTGCAGCGAGCGGGGCGTAAAAGTCAACGGCGTGTGACGAGAGGGAGGGAGAGAGCGAGAGAGAAAGAAAGAAAGAAAAGGGCGTCGGGTGGTGGGGTTTACTTACTACTGCTCGGGTGGGTCCAGACGTGACTATTTCCTGGTTGTCCTTGTTACCTCAAACGAGCTAGAATCTTAATATGTTTTCACTTTGCAGTATTTTGCAAGCACGCTTCAACACAAGAAAGTGGTACAAGTTGTGTTAACTTTATCTGCCACTGCCGCTGCTGACATAGCTATCGCCTTATTGGGAGCCCATCTCGTCGTGGTTCACGGTCATCACTGTGAAGTAGGCATCCCCGAGGTATTGCTGGTGCGGGGCCAGGTCAGGGTTATCAAGGTCAACTCGTGCGCCAGAGCGAGGGGGAGGGGGGG
>NW_026267207.1:175940-176584 GCF_000697945.3 Frankliniella occidentalis | reverse complement strand
GGGGGGGGGCCTGAGCGAGTGAACCTTATTGCGTTAGTGGTGTGGGGCGTTTTGAGCTCACTGACGAGCAAATATTAGACCTTCGCTTCTGTGTTGGAGCAGAGGGGATTTGCACTGTAAAGGAAACGTACCAGTGGTACGGTATGAATCTGGTAAGGTTTGAGTACGGAGTAGGAATGTAGCTAACATAACCGTTGTTGAAGCATCACCACGGTTCAAAAACTATCGTGGACGGATTACTGCCGTTTCAAAACAGCACGAGATTTGAGGCATTGGCCAATCAAGATTTTTATTTGGGAATGTTACTGTTTATTGGCCGTTCTGGTGTGAATAGGATTTGCCACGGTTCAACCATATTTACCAAACCATAGGTACTCTGGAAACCTAAGTTGGTACTTCAATACAGTACCTCCTGCATACCTACATGTATACAGGAGGTCCTGTGTACTAAGCAAGTATGCAGGAGGTAGTACTTGGTCAAGTATTCATGAGGTTGTGTGTACTTGGTCATCTCCTGCATAAATTTATGGAAGTTTTAGTGTGTACTTGACCAAGCACTGTGTTTTTTCTGACAGTGGAAAGGACTGAACATAGGAGAGATTTCGGTTCGGTTTACATGTGGGGGTTTCTTGCGTGTGTGTGTG
>NW_026267207.1:172944-175322 GCF_000697945.3 Frankliniella occidentalis | reverse complement strand
AGAGAGAGAGAGAGAGAGAGAGAGAGAGAGAGAGAGAGAGAGAGAGAGAGAGAGAGATGGGGGAGGGGGGGGGGCTGAGTACTGAGTAGTGCGTCAAAGGCATTTTGACGAGCATTCCGGGCCGGCTTGCCGCCGCTTGCAGCCCTCATGGCGAATGCCTCTTGCCGCCCCTGTTGCAGCCGCCGTCAGAGGCGAAGAGGGCGCGGTGCAATCAGATTGCCATAGATTGCCACTGAAATAATTGAGATTTGATGACGAAAACGGCTGTAGATATGCAAAAAGGAATGGTTCTTGGCTACAGATTGCTTTAGATTGTGAAGATTGCCAGGTTGGCTGTACACCAGATTGTCGCCGTTGAGGCCCCATCGGATGTGTGCGTCCGTCCGGCGAAGAACTGTACTAGTTTAGATGGCAGAGGTCTTCCTCATTTTGTACACCAAGGAAGAAGACAATCAGCTCCAGCGTACAGACGGGCAACGCGCCAGCGGGCGTGGTGCGGCGGGGCGGGTTGGAGCGGGGCGGGGTGTGGCCAGGGTAGAGTCGCGGGGGCCGCTGCTCCTCTCTTCTCTCGTGGAGTTTCCTTCTCCTTAGAGATTCCAGGCGCATCTTGGTTAGCCCCAAGGGTCCTAAGGCTGCTGCTACTGCTTCCGCCGACTGCTAGCTTATGCCACCGGCTCGCCCCGCCCCGCCCCGCCTGGCCACGCCTCGTTCTGCCACGGTGGCGTTCTGCAGCGCCTTGAACATTTTTATGCGACCCGGTCCGGTGTATTGGCTGAGGGTCCGAATTAGTTACCATTACCGATGACGTCCTTGGCGGGGAAGACACCAGGAAAGCCCCCTGTTTGTTACAAAATCTTCTACTTCTCTACGCTGTTACTTTAACGAGAACCTTTTTTATTAGCAGAATTAATTTACTACATACTGAACATTTTAGGGTGATGTGTCTGGTTGACCCATAAGAGCGATGATCGTTTCCGTCTCTCCATGTAAGTGATTAGTGTTTAGAAGTTTGTTTTGGATCATTATTTTGAGGGACAGTCGTCATTTAACCGGAGAGATGTTTTAAATGAGCGTTATAGCGATCTAACTTTCCCATTTGATTTTGACGCACGTCTCCCTCTCTGTTTAACAGATACCGTAGCGATGTGGTCGGGAGGGGTGGGTGTAAGGGTGTCTTCTATCCCCATTAGGCGTTGGCCGACAGACTTAATACGAATCTGAAGAGAGGGAGTGAGGGAGAGAGAGGAAGGTAGAGGGGAGAGAGAGGGGGAGGAGGGAGGGGGGGAGGGAGAGAAGGGGGTGAGAGACCTAGGCAGAGTGGATAGGTAGAGTGTGGGACACAGAGGGGGCGAGGACCGAAAGGCCGAATGGGATTGGAACGTGGAAGCAGCGCACTGCCTCATCAGATTCCCATCGGGTAGTAATCGCAGCGATTGAGTATCCCCCGCCCCTCTTCCTCCCTCTTCTCCCTCGCTCTCTCCCTCATATTACGTCTCCCACGGGGCCGTCTGTTCCAGAATGCCAAGGGCGTCTGGGCCTAGGCGAAGCAGCAGCCGTGGGCCTCCCGGCCTCTGCTCTCTCTCTCTCTCTCTCTCTCTCTCTCTCTCTCTCTCTCTCTCTCTGGCTGGACGGGGCTGAGCGGGTCGATCCGTGGCAAACAGTGCCTAGTAGTGCCATCCCGGCCCCGGCTCGCCGAGGCCCTCAGTGAGGAGGGCGCAGAGAGAGAGAGAGAGAGGGAGAGAGAGAGAGAGAGAGAGAAAGAGAGAGAGAGGAGAGAGCCGTGAGCGGAGAGACATGAGGCCTCGGCAATTATTTGAGCCTGCCTCAAATAATAGTTACTAGGCAGAGGAGATATAGGGGCGGGCGCCCGCGATAGAGAGAGAGAGAAAGAGAGAGAGAGATGTGGCGTTGCAGCAGCGTGATACCTCATTGTCTGGACTGCTCTCTAAATACGGACTGGCACCCGTCCCCTTCCACGCTCACACACTCACGTGCTCCCCTTCCCCTCGTCTCTCTCTCTCTCTCTCTCTCTCTCTCTCTCTCTCTCTCTCTCTCTCTGCTACTTCTCCCACTTTCCACTCACTCGCGCCCTCCGTCCCTTACTGACTTCTGGTGGACATTCATCTAAATAAGGCCAACGCCAATGGTCCTGCTAGGCCGGACGGGGGCACTGGCCACTCGGGTGACTGAGAGGAGGCGGCTATGGAGCTCGAGCGAGGGAGAGAGGTAGACAGGCAGAGAGAGCGTCCGGTGTCGCGGGGAGGAGGAGAGAGTCGGAAGGGTGCGAGAGCGAGGAGACTTGGTGCGGCCGACTTGTTTTATCGCGTTTGGGGCGCCCGTTTGGGGCGGGAGAGTATACAAGGGGGCCCGAGAGGGGG
>NW_026267207.1:170391-171345 GCF_000697945.3 Frankliniella occidentalis | reverse complement strand
CGCTCTTGTGCGTCCAAATGAGTGGAGATGGTGTGGGCGGGGCGTGGCAAGGGCGTATTGGACGAGAGGACGAAGCGGCAGAGGCAGATCGGTAACGAACAGTTTGCCAAAAAAAAGAAAGAAAAGTTTAAGGCCGTTTTCTTGTTGTCTATCAAAAGAAGAAGAGACACGAGTGCGGCTCCGCTCAGGGTGAAATAACGGATCGGCCCGCAAACTCAGTTATGGCCAGTTTGGAGCGGCTTGGATCTCCAGCCTGCCTACGCCTACCCCTGCCTCCGCCCTCGCCTCGACGCCCCACCCTGCTTCGTTTCTATACTTTGCACGCAACGTCTGTCTGGGGTGGTGGTTCCAAGAGGAAGACGAGGCGATGACGCACAGGCTCATTGTTTTTGTCTGTATTCGAAAGGCACTGTGTTGTGTAACTCATTCTCTCATCATTTGAAAGAAAGCAAATGAAAACAAGGTTTGGGGCGAAGGGAAGGCGGTGCTACTCGAACTAAAGACACATTTGCACAAATATAATATCCATGAAATTGGCGCCAAATAGGCCAAAATAACAGACACGAGTTAGTTTGGCTCCCCTTGACGAGTTTTGCCGCTGTAGGCCGGGCTAGGACAATGCAGCCGACGTGAAAAAGTGTAGTAGGGCCGGCCTTGCCAATCCGATTTTGCAAAAGCAAAGCTGGGAACAAAAGAAACAAGAAAAAGATGCGAAAGACGAGGTGGAAAGAGGAAAACTTGTTCCGATACGCGGCGCGATGAATCTTCCTCCTCCGCTGGACCCCAAGTCGATCATATTTCGCTACACGGCCAAAAACCATTTACCGCTAGCATCACGCGATAAATTAATTCTGCCCGGGAGGGAATTCCACACGATACAACAAGCACAGCCAGCCCAATTACCAACAGAGGGAGGGAGAGAGAGAGAGAGAGAGAGAGAGAGAGAGAGAGAGA
>NW_026267207.1:164424-169893 GCF_000697945.3 Frankliniella occidentalis | reverse complement strand
AATAAAAGTGTACGTAGAAAACCAGTATCGCAATACTTTTGAAGTGAATTTATCCCTACAATTTTTTTATCACAATGAAGTTAGTGATAATAAGTTATGAAGTCCTTAGCATGGTAATCGCAAAACAGCAATAATCGTGGAAAATCAGCAAAAGGATCACTCAGACCGGGTCTCAAATGTCCCCCTTCTCTCTCCTGTCCCCATCTCTGCCTCTCCTTTGAGCCCCTCTACTTTGCCTCTACTAAACGGCTGCCGTTACTCTGTCACGTTGCGGTTAATGTTTTAACTTGTTTATTCCAGTTTGCCAGCCACGGCCCCGTATGCTCGCTCTATTTCCGCACTGGAAACCCTACGGCCGGCTGCTGGTGTCCTTTACCTTTCCTCTTCACTCTCTCTCTCTCTCTCTCTCTCTCTCTCTCTCTCCCTCTCTCTCCCTTTCTCTCTCTAGCGCTCCGTCTTTCTGTGAAACAGAGGGTTTGTTTTGCACAAAGCCGATTCGAATCGCAACCTCCCGTCCGCGGGACGTGATGAGCGTGCCTGTGAGTCCGCCGCAGCCTGTCCGGCCTGTCCGGCCTGTCCGGTGCTGTCTCGTGCACTCTAGCCCGAGCTTAATACCGCTTCGTTTTGTACTCTTCGCCGGCAGTGTAGGCTGAGCTCGCCCGTTCCTCACAAAGCTCTTCACAAACCTCTACACCGAAACAGCGCGCCGATGCGGTCGGTCTATGGTCGGCAAGAATGCGTGTCTTGGGCTGCTGGGGGAGGTATCCGTGGCAGAACGGGGAGGATCTGGGGATTCCTAGAAGAGAGAGAGAGGAGGGGAGCGGGTGTGAGGTTGAGGCCCACAGGGAGGAGGAAGGTGACCTGGGCTGTTGGTAACAAACAGCGGCGCGCCGAACGGGCACTGTTCTGTTCTCGCGAAGCTCGGCCGAATCAAACCGAAATGGTCTGATTGTGACCGCCGAGCTCGGCCGGCGGAGCGGCTCACAGAGGAGGCAGTGGCTGCCCTGCCCTCGCTGTAAATGGAATCACAGAGAACCTGGATCAAAACGATTTCCTTTCTTTTTCAGTGGGCTGCGCCGTAATTAGAATGCCAGAGGTCTCCGCGCGCAGGGGATGTGGGGAAGGGGCTGGGGTCGGGGGGTCGTTGTGCGGTTGTGATGATTGCCTGTGCGGAGATTTTCCCGTGGGTGAGTTCTGGTGTGTGTGTGTGTGTGTGTGTGTGTGTGTACGCGTGCGCGCGCGGGGGGGTGCGAGTGTGAGTGAGTGAGTGAGCCGCTCGACAAATCGTACCGGGTGACGTGTCGCTGATGAACGGGCGAGGCCAGTCGGTTGATTTGCGACCACGTGCGGATCAACCGGACACGCACCGCACAGCACATCCCAGCTTACCCCCTCCCCTCTGCCCCCTCCTGCCCGCCCCCTCTTGCAGGCCCGCCCCTTCCTCCCTCTCCTCCAACTTCCCACCCACCGCGTGTCCGCTCACCGCAACTTGGTCAGGGCTCGTCCGATTAACCTAATTACACTATCGTGGGGAAAGTGTGATTAGAACCCCCCGGCCCTCTCAATCGTCCTGCTGCAGCGCGCCCTGGGGACCAGCGCCGACCTGCCCGGCACATCAGCCAGATCTTCGTTTAATTTCATCCCGATATGATTAATTATTTTTCGCTAAAAGATGGGGCGAGAAAAGGTTTAAATAATTTTGAAGGAAATTGTCACGTGAAAAGAATATGTAGCTAGAAAAGAATTCCTACACGCTGCAGGCTCTGCCAACTTCAATTCGTATATTAAAAGAAACTAGACCTACTATGGCCTGGCTAGAGAAAGAAAGACTTTCCACTTGCGACTATATGGACAATGTACGCATTTGAGTTGTCAAACTACAAACGTGAAAAAAGTGTAAGAAACATACTGTTTTTGTCGAGGGGTGCCCGCCCATATCTGTGGTAATAAGGTGTCACAGACGTGGTAATGACTGGTAATCCCTGTTAATCCACACACTCACTCGTGAGGGCCTTTTGAAACGACAAATCTGTTCGTTGATTGAGACGTTTTCGTGCACATCTTGCCTAAATGCAAATGCCCATGTTTTGTTTAAAATGCCAAATTTCGAGGCAAATTTGCATCAGTTCCGTGGACAAAGACAAAAATATAATTTGTCCAATCATAGAATGCAAATTTGAAACTTGCAAGATAAAGAATTAAGGACTAACTAAGCTGTGCACAAAAATGCCTCTTCCTTGGGAAAAAGATGCTCTGCAAATCCAAGTGTAGAACACGTCGACGGTTTTAACTGCTTAACTAAAGAGTTCTACACTTTAAACTGCAATTTTCTAACCTTAAACGAAAATTTTATTTCCAGCGGGGGTGCCATCTTTTTTTTTTAAATTCTCTTTAAAACGAGCCTACATGTAATAGGGTTGCGATTTATATTAAACAGGTATGCGATAAGAAACGACTTGTTCTACACTTAGATTTGCAGAGTGGCCGTACGGATTTTGAATGCAGGTCAGTCCCGGGTCAATCACACCTAGTATTCATTGGTAATCTTTACAATTTGGTAATCCGGTGTACACTTTTTTATGGAGTTAAGGGCACCTATCGGTTTTTGTGTTGTAAAAATTGTGAGGCACGTAAAACAAATATAATTTTGTAAAGTAAAGCGCAGGGGGCGTAATGGAAATTCGGGTGCCGCTGGCCGACAGCACGCTCCTGATAGGAAACCTTTTCCAGGGGCTCGTTGTTGGCCTGCAAGTTCAAGGACAAGGCGCGTAAGCGGAAGTCGCGTGACCCGCGGCGATACGGGGCGGGAGGGGTGATGTCGAGTGAGTAAGTGGCGAGGGTGGGGGCCGGGCCGGGGATGAGTGACGGGGCCTTTTACATTTTTTTTTCCTTCTCATTCCCTCCCTTTTTCCGCTTTTTTTTTACAGGGGAGATAGAGCAGGCCGCATTGTGGGGTCAGAAAGACAAGCGGGGGTGGATTATCGGACCGCCGGCGCCGCCGCCGTCAGTTTCGGGGGTGGGAGAATTCCTTTGATAAACTCTTGAAGATTAACAATGAAAAATATTGGTGCCCCCCCTTTTTTTTTGTTTCACTGGATGAACAAACCAGCGAATCGTTGCGGATGTGTAATCTTGAGAATAAGCCGTGTGACATTGTTTTTTCTTAGTTTGGGGTGGATTTTGGGAAAGTAGAGACGGGGTGATGACGTTGTTTGTTCTCCATACCAACCACCCTCCTGGAGGCACGAAGGCGGTAGCGCTGGTAGTTATTTAGAGCAATTTAGACAAGTCAATCAAAACTGCTCAAACGGCTCAGGAGGAGCGTTTGAGCCGAGCGGCCCGCCAGCGTCGCCGCCGACAAACGGGCCCCGCTCAACTTTGGGCGCCCCGGGGCCGGCGGCGCTGCAGCCTCCCTCAGAGCGGAAGTCACCGCGGCCGAGTGTTTTATTGGCTGTGCAGAGATAAGGGCGCTGCAGCAACGGCCATGCACGTGTTCCACTTCCCAGCCCCGCCACGGCCCGGCCGCGGCCGCCCGGCGGTCGGTAGGGATGTTTTCGCGCCCTTCACCCTAGCGCCCTGGCTGACCTCTTTTCCTCTCCGCCCGTGTGAACCGCTGCTGGCCGCCATGCAGCCGCCAGAGGGCATGAGAGAGGTCGTGTGGGACGAGCAGGGCGGGCGGGTGGGGCGGGCTTGTATCTGCTGTAACTTGACGGTGCTCCCCCCTCGGCTGCTGCTGCGGCCTGTTGCGAGGCTACTGAATGCCCCCCCCCTCCTCCTCCTCCTCCCGGCCTGCGGATTCGAATCTCACTCTGCGAGTTTCGGCCGGCCGGAGCCGAGCTCAGCCGAGAAGTTGGCCAACTTTGAGTTGTACGCGCGCTGCGCCGGGGTTAAACTGCGGCCGCGACGGGGGGTGGGGGAGGTGCGGGGGGGAAGAGTTCAACTACTCGCGGTGGGTGCGCGCACCTCCCCCGGCCGCCCCCGCCGCTGCCGGCGGTCATGTAGGGGAATAAGAAGACGGATGGTGGGGCTTGTACTGCGGCGGTGTCGGTGCGCGCGGCCGCCGTCGTGCACCTGGCATCCAGGTCACGGAGTGAAGGTCTCCCCCGGGATGGCGGCGCGGCAGGTACGACGCGCGTGGAAGGAGGGGACGAGGAGGACGAGGAGGAGGACAGCAGGGGAGTGGGGGCTCTTGAAATTTCATGAAGGCGGTGGCTGGCGGCGCGATCAGATAGAGGGGGAGGAGGAGGGGGGGGGGGGACCTCGCGCAGCGCGAATTGCCGGCAATCCACTCCGGTCTGCCCCGTCCCGCCCCTGCCCGCCACCGCTCGCCTCCTTTCGGCACATCTGTGATTCCGGTCCAGCGCCATTTCTTTATTACCGCTGACGTCGGCATCTTCTGTCCTCTTTTCTGTCGCAGGTAAGCGCGCCGTTGTTGTCGACTGGGTCAGAAGGCCCACCCCCGCCACCTGCGCGGTGACCACCTCCGCGTCGTCCTGCTGGCGCGTGTGTTGTGGCCGGACACCTCGCGCCTCATAAGGGAAGGGCAACAGGTAACGTTACCACCGAGGGGGTAATAACTCCCTTTTGAAGTGTACACATGATTCCCGAAATTCTTGATTCCCACTGATTCCCACTGATTCCCGTCCACTTATATTCCTTTCCTAGGTTTTCTAGTGGTAGGAAACGCTTACTTCGACTTATTTGTACTAGCTCCGCTAGTTTCCCAATTATTTTAAGCAATTTCTGTTTATTTTGATTAATTTTTATCCTGATAATTCCTAGGCAGGTGTACCGGGTGTAACTGAGAATGCGCAACAGTGTTGCGGGATTGCATACCCGCCAGGGTTGCAGGGGCCATGGCGCCTTACGGGCTAACTGGGTAGGCAAACCCGCAACACTGTTGCGCATTCTCAGTTACACCCGGTACACATGATTCCCGTATTTATTTCCCCCTCGGTTACCACCGTCGTCTTCAGGGTGGCAAATTCAAATCGGGATGCTGAAGCGATGGCAGCCGTGCCCCGTTGGACGTATCCGATTACATTATTGCGAACTGCAAACTGCTGAGCGGGTTGGGGGGCCCCGCGTTCCGCTGCTACGAGACGCCACGCCCGCCTTGCCCCACCCAAACCTGCCCCGAGCCGCCCCGCCCCGCTCCCGCTACGCACAGTTTCCCTTCTCGTTCACACGTGAGTGGTGCAAACGGTGGGGGGCCTTCCAAGTGGGTGGGCAAATGCAAAGGGGGCGCCCCTGCCCCCACCCCCGCCGCCAAGTCCCTCCGGACGGCTGCGTGCTGAGGGGGGTGTATCCTGGAGAGGGGGGAGGGGACATTATTGCGCGTCGATTATTATCACGTGAGCCGCACTATTTACTCGGCACCTGGGCGGCGGGGTGCGAGCTAAACGCGCTCCTCTGCTGCCGTTGTTGTCCTGAGCTACGGGGAGCTACAAGCGATCGGGAGCACGCACG
>NW_026267207.1:160400-164034 GCF_000697945.3 Frankliniella occidentalis | reverse complement strand
CGCGCGTGTGTGTGTGTGATGGAGAGTGGCGTGTTTATGTATAAATGCACGGGCTCTCCGAGGGCCGAACGTTGCCAAGGCATCCAGCTGACTGACGTTAGTTCCGAGGGCGAATGAAATACCAAAATGCGCTCTGCTGTGCCTGAGACATTTTGATTAGGAAGGTGTATCCACACTCGCACCCTCTGCAGCAGATTGGTAGGTGTATCGTCGCTTGACCATCGAGTGGGCCACACCAGCCCACCACCCAAGCCGATGCAGCATGTCCGCAAGGTGTCAGGGTCCCTGGGATAGGCAAACCCGCAGAACTATATGCTTAGCACCTGACATGACACACGGCACAGAGCTCAAAGCCAAATGCGGGCAGTTTTGGTTTAGTTCGACTCACCCCTGCTCATTATTTATGTACCAGGAACACACCATTCACTCGAAAGCACGCTTGAAGATTTTTTTTGTTTCTTTGAGTGTGTGAATTCGGGCGCAGAAGTTTGGTCTATCAGAACACGCGGACGGTCGCTGGGGTGCGCTGAGGGCGGGTCGGGGACGAACGAAGGGCAGGAAGAACGGTGCTGGGCGTGGTGGTGTTGGGGGGGGGGGCTGGAGCAGGGTCAGCGTGGGAGCGGCCCCCGCTGTGCGCTGTTATCTGCGCAGCTCATGAGTGTTCATGAATTGGTCATGGCCCCACCGCTGGGGACAGAGACCTGCCGCCACGCCCAACCGGGGCGCCGGTGCTGCGCTACGCCCTTGCTGTAACCCTTGCCCTCAGTACACCTCTCGTGTTGTCTCAGCTGCATTCCGACGCACACAACCCTCTGCAGTGTCGGCGGCTGTACTGCTCGTTTGCTCTCTCTCTCTCTCCTCTCTGACCGTCTTTTTTCTCCCGTCCAACTCTCTCCCCTTCTTGTGCCCCCTGTTTTTCGATCTCTCTTTATGCCCAGCCCGAAGGGCGTTAATGAAAAACTCCTTATGCATTATTTTTGTTCTCTCTCTCTCTCTCTCTCTCTCTCTCTCTCTCTCTCTCTCTCTCTAACCCCCCGTTTTGTATCTTCCTCGAGTAGTTTAAAGACCCTTGGTATTCCTCCCGCCCTTGGAGCGAGCGTGTCCTTATTATATCAGCTTGGAGGGTATACCGGCCCTGTTCTGGCCCTGCTGCACGGTAAAATATGCTGTAAATTCACCTTCCTCTTGTAAAATTTGTGAAAATAGTTTCTTGCAAGATGATGAGAAGGATATTTAAATAAATAAACAATAACAATGTTAGAACAACAGAATGCATTTGTGTGCTAGTCAAGATAGAAACATTTCCCGTCTACCGTTGAATAATACTCAGAGCACAGTAACCTCTTGCTGCCCGCAAGAAACACGCCTTTCGTCCATTTGCGGCGATAAGCGCATTGCATGCATGTGTGTAGGCGACTATAAGGAAAAGCGTATCCTTTTGATGGCTTTATTATAAAGGGGAATATTTCGCATGGGAAATCTCTGTTGAACAGCGCGGTGGTGTAGCGAGAACAAAGGGCTGCCACGCTATATCTCAGCCCTCATAACGGCTCCACGTCCATCCACTGCGAAAAAATGGCTTGCAAGTATTATGTGTATGAAAAAACTTGTCCACAGTTTCGTACTGTCTTCATATCAAACAATCGTTGTTAAATACTGCGTTTACTTTTCACTTGTGCGGCTAATGTTAATAAGATTGGTCGTTGAGAGCATCACACCACGTCAAAAAAAAACTGTTAAACTGTAACGAACTTGACTTCGTAAATATCTCACTGATAAACGTTCAGACGCAATACGTCTTATCTTCGTGGCACGCTTTGCTATGCAACAGCTGCATAATGCCATTTTGTTGGCGGTGAAATGTGTGGAGTCTGGAGTCGCGCCGCAGCAAAGGAAGAAGCTCTCCGCGAGCATATTCCAACCGCCCCGGGCGCAGGAATGTCTTCATGAGAAGAGAGGGGAAGAATGGGAAATAGAGGAAGAGGGTCGGTGAAATCCACTCACTTGTACCCAATAAAAGATCCGCGCCCCGATGGGATGTGTGTTTTGTTTATTCGTCATCGTTGACTAGATCCTATGGCAATTAGAGTTAGGAAGTTTTTGTGTTTATCAGATGATACGTCTAAATTACACTGAAATTACATGACACTACTACAGTCAAATGAGGCAGCCTGGCTGCACTGTTTGTGTTCAACGTGTAGACAGGCACATGTTTGGGCACAAGGCAGACCAGTAGATGTATGGCAGCCGGATGTTCGCTCGCCGGCCGCCGCGAATTCCGTGCCAATAATACTGCAATGGAAAATGCTTGCAAACTACATTCTTTGCAAAATTTTCGAGCTTTGTATCGCAAAGAAATTGTTAAAGATCTAGAGAACAACTAATTCGTGCTACAATACTTCAAAATTCTTTGCAAACCTGCAAAGAAAATCGTTTGCAGTTACGAATCTTTTATTCCCAAACACATCCCTGTAAAAATTCTTTGTCACGATGACAACAATTCCATGGCTAATTTTTAGTACAGGGGTGTCGTCATGGGTTAAAAATTAGCCATGGTAATGTCGCCATCGTGACAAAGAATTTTTACAGTGATATGTTGCAGTATGTTCCTCATTCCGCTACGGCCCTCCCCCTCTCGCCTCCTCTACGCCACTAGGCCACCAGATTGCAGGCGAAGCCAAAAACATTTCTCAATATGAAAGAGAATTTGACTACAACATCCTTCTTAAATTTGTATTATTTGCTTTCTAGATCGATTGTTGATTTTTTTTTCCAACGCACTTTCCTGATTTCCGCGCTCCGACTCCTCGTTTCACAAATGGCGCGGTATTTGACCGGTCCTCGATCACGCCGGGCGCTTTGATGATGGCGGAGGAGGGACCGTCGTTTCTCTTTTCGCCACCAGAGCGCTGTGGCGGTCTATCCCATTTATTACTACTCCCCTCTTTGCCTGAGCCACCTGCTTTCTGTTGAGTGAGTGAGATAGAGGGGGGAGGGGAGAGAAACTGTTACAGTGGAAGTCAAGCGGAGAAACACGGACAAGGAGAAAGAAAGACAGAGTCAGACGGACGGACAGGCAGACAGACAGACAGGTAGACAGGCAGACAGGCAGATAGAGTGAGATAGGGGCGCGGGCCCGGCTATGGTACTCGATAGCAATCTCGCGCCTATTGGTGGATAGCAAACTGCTGGTCCGGGCCACCGCTGGCGGGACCGGGTCGGCCAGACCGGCCAAGGGCTTCACTGACCGGCTGATGGATTGGGAGTAAAGGGGCGAGGTGGGGGAAGGGGGTAGTGGGGGCTTAGCATCTCAAGGGGATCGCAGAGATCTGCGCGCCATGGGCTAACGCTTTCACTGCGCTCTCACCGACTGTTGGCATGCCTTTTCAACGGAATACACTATGTTCACAGGATTAGGATTTCTTCAACCGCCTGCGCTGCAACTGTGACGTTGTCCATTGTCAGAACACGTGATGATGTATTTTCTTTTTCGGAGAAGCGGGCAAATTTATTCTCTTATTCTCTTTTGCGCAAGACGTGTGTATCGGCAACGACAGCTAGAGCAGCGATGTTGGTGCGGGTTGAGGGGAAACGCCCGACGAGCAGAGGATAGGCAGCCCGCTGCGCACTGTTG
>NW_026267207.1:152158-153669 GCF_000697945.3 Frankliniella occidentalis | reverse complement strand
ACCTCCCACCTCCTCATTCAAACAAATAAAGAATTAGCTCGCAGGGCTAAACAAACAGACAGTCCCCTCGTATAGTCATCGAGGCTGCCCCTTACGTTTGACGTACAGCCCGCAAAGCTACAGCAGCCCATACGCCGTCTTTGTAAACTCTCTTAAAAGCCTTCTTACATTTTCTTCTCCGTCCCCTCTTCCTCTTTCACCTAATTTCTACCTTATTTCCGCCCTCGCCGCTTCCTTTGTTCTTCCATCAATGTGCGTCATCGTGCACTTGGTGCACTACCCCGACACGTCGACGGGGCGGGGCAGGGAAAAGTACCGCAGGGGCGGTGCGGAGCGCGAAGGGCTCGGAGGGTTTAGCGGGGGGGATTACCCGTGGGGAGCGACGCGCCGCCGTCGGGGCCCCGCCGCGCTAGCTGCACTGCGCGGCGTGAAGTTGGAAAATAATGAAAGACGCCAAAGTTAAATCGTTCCAATCAGGGGATCAAAGGTGTTTACCGGCGGACGTCCCCGGCCAGTCGGGGGGGACCATGAGCTGCAGCGAAATGTGGGGCCGGCCGGCTGCGCCCGGCGCGGTGCTAATGGACCAAACAATGTGCCCGGCGGGCGTTAACGCCGCGGCGGCACCCTGACCCAGACCGCTTCAGACCAAAGTTGGGAGGGTGGAACTCGTTGGAATGCTTTCAGCGTTGTTTTAAATTAGATGAGCCGGCCCAGGCAGAGTGGGACTCGGAGAGAGGGGGAGGGGGAGGGGGAGAGAGAGAGAGAGAGAGAGAGGAAGAGGAAGAGGAAGACAGGGAAAGTGGGACAGAGAGAGACAGAGAGAGAGACTGTTCCACCATCACTACCCCGTTCATTTATTGCGCGTGTCATTGGAACAACGCGACGGGGCAAGAGACCGAAAGAAAAAAACAAACACAAAGTTAGAGTTGAATGAAATAAACGGACGCAGACGAGTGACGGAGAAGTTTACATGGTTTCAGTTTGATTATACGACCGACTCTTACAAATAAATGTCTTGCTAATTCCATATATAAGTTACTTTTATCAGAGCAATACTTATGTGAATGTGCGAGCATATCCGCTCTTTGACTTTATCATTGCCCGATTGGAAAAAAACGAACTTACACTTTTACTTTTACTTTTACTTACATACTTTTACTTATACTTACTTTTACTTATACTTTTACTTTACTCTTACTTATACTTTTACTTATACTTTTACTTATACTTTTACTTATACTTTTACTTATACTTTTCTTATACTTTACTTTATTGTAAACTTGATAACACTGAACTTCCAAGTATGTTTTTTCACTTTTTTCTCTGTCTTTTCTTTTTCTATTGTTTTTTTTATTGTTGATTATCTGCGTCTGCTTGCTCGAGCACCAAGCAGCTGTCTGTGGGGGGAGATGTCGCGCGGCCGCGTCTCCTCCGCACGCTCGCGCGCTCGCGCCGCCGAGCTTGGCGCGCCGTTTGGCCTCCATAATCCCGCTTCATCATCGGCCTTATCT
>NW_026267207.1:137502-143074 GCF_000697945.3 Frankliniella occidentalis | reverse complement strand
CGCCCCCTAGAATCCTACATCAAATGTGCATCTAAAGCGTACTGAAAACGAACATTTGGCGTACTTCAAGCGAACACCCAGCGCACTGGGAGCGTACCACAGGAAAACGAACTATGTTCGCTCTGTGTTCGTCAAAGCGCGCGAAATGACACATCCGCGCACCTTTTGTGAACTTGGGCGAATCTCTCGCGAACTCGCTGAGAGGGTCGCAACTAGTACGTTTTAGGTTTGTCACGACGAACTGAAAGCGATTTAGTTGCGTACAGGAAATTTTGCGTCGGGAGCCCTATTCGTAAATTTGTATCATCTGCTTTCAAGATCGATTCTGGATTGATATTTTTCATTACAATGCCCGACATGAGGGGTCAAGGTTGCAGGTAGCGGCGGGGCGTGGCTATGGCGGACCCCCGCTGCCAGCTCGGTAGTTTAGTGTTAGTTCCGGCTGAAGATGGTGCGAAGGTTGATGCGAGCGAAAATGAAAACAGCGTCAAGTCACGGAACCATGCACATTATGTGTGTGGTAGTCTTCTGACTCAGGACAGACTACCACACCCTGACTCCTCCTGACTTTCACGTTCGTTACAACGCACGTACTTTGTTGTTGGTCTTGAACTTGTTGTTAGAATAGTCGATCGAATAGATAGCGCCATTAAGTTGGATTTAGTCTCGTTTGGTGAGTCGTCTCACGCGAGTTAATCCACCATAGCTAAAAAGTAATAATAGACACTGCACAAAGGCGAAGGCAGCATCAACAACTTGCAGATGCAACACGCGCCAGTCGAACTTGTCTATTTCTTTGCGTAGCGGTTACTGCCTCGTCTATGACAGAAAGGACACACTTCTCACCGTCTTTTTTTTGTTTGTTTTTTGGACAAGTACTGGCGTGCGGATGGCTACGCAGTGTGGCGGCTGACGGGAGGTGATCGCCGTGCTGCTCACCTCTTCGGGACAGTCTCCTTTTTGCTGACAGAAGTTAATGTGTGGATGTCAAGGTGGACATCTCTGGACGGCAGGTCGGCCCCAGAATAGAAGCGTGGCAATCGATCCGTTGACAAGCGCGTAGCATTAACCCCCCCCCCCCTTCCCTTTCCTATTTCTCTCTCTTGGCTACTGGGAGCATTCCATACAATACGACGAAAAAGGGGAAGTAACACAACGCCATAGTCAGAGAGAGAGAGAGAGAGAGAGAGAGAGAGAGAAACGACTGTTAAACTTTGTGTCAACCAGATTACGGATTACCCGGATTACCTCCGGAGTATCTTTCGGATTACGTTGCTCTTTCTCTAGTATTACCCCGGAAAACCCCAAATTTTTTCCTGAGTACCCCAAAATTTCCCCGGATTACCCCGATTTTTTAGAATTTTCTCGGATTATCCCTGACGGATTACCGAACGACTGTCAGCCGAATTACCTTAGTTGTTTTTCCCTCGGAGAGAGGGAGAGAGAGAAAGGGAGAGAGAGAGAGAGAGAGAGAGAGAGAGAGAGAGAGAGCGCTTCTCTAGAGAAGGGAGGAAGAGGGGATGAAAGAAGGGTGCGTGATCGGGTGGGAGAAAAGGTTTTTTTCACCGAACATGTGCACTATGCGGGTGCAAAAGAGGAAAGCGGTGGGCTAAGGGGGCAGCGAGGGGGTGGCAAGTCGCTGCCATGTCCACTGTTTGCTCGACTGAGGAGGAGCCAGGGTAAACAACCCCCCTGGCCCTGCTGTCCGCCCATGCCAACACCCCCAGCGTGCCCCTTCCACCCCAGCCCACTTCCCGGGGTGGTGGTGTGTGGCATGCACGCAGCGAATTGGGACAATTTTAGGCCCCGCTGCGGTTTCCTTGTAAATTGGTCTGTATCACGTTGTGTCCGGCGCCAAAAAAAGAAGGATGTCCCAAGAGCCGAAGGTTTTCGTGAACGCTATGCATTGGGGCCCGGGCCCATGGTGAGGGTCACGTCGCCCTGTGGGACATAATGTGGTGACCGACGGTGTGGGTCCCAACGCACGCAACGTGATATTTTCTCAAGGCATTGCCAGTGAGTTTATGAAGCTCCTCTGACACACGAGTAATTTTTAAATTATTATCTATTTTGAAACAATGTGGAGTGTAGTGTTCAGAGTACAAATTTGTCACGGCGCAGCGAAATGGTGACGAAACGGAAAGAAGAGTCGAGTCTGAGGTCCCCATGACCTACATTGCTCTGTGAGTGTACCTGTGTTGGACCAGGACAGAACCGGCACCGCCGTGGCGGGGCGGGGCCGGGCGGGGCGGGCGGGTTTCTGCTGCGGTGTCCCGCAAGACCAACATGTGCTGCCGGGCCCTGAGTCCCAGCAAGCAGTCCCTCCGCTTGCTGCTACGTGGCCCCCGCGCCCCGGCACCACACCGCGCGCCCCCGCTGGCATGAGCTGGACACTTCCCCAGGGCCTGACTCTCCCGGGCTGGCCGTCAGCTGTACGCTCGTGAAACTGCCAGTGGCGAGCAAGAGCATCTGGCTAGAGAATGGCCAAGGCAGGATGTTCTGTACAAAATAGGAAACAATGTTAAGAAACAGTTTCTCAATAAAAACACACTATTGATTAGTGTGTTTGGGCCTGCTTCAAATGCAAATGTTTAATGGGTTTCCCGCACAGTCTAATTTATGTGTACCACTTCCGTCTTGTAAATTAACATTTAGTCAAGTACAATTTAATTATTACCATCTTAGTGTTATTGATTGACATGAACCACTATTTTACCATGAACGTATTGGTTTCCCGAGGTTTTCTTTAAAAACTGCATAACTGCACTGTAAAAAAAGTAGGTTTGCAGGAAAATTTCCCTTGACGCAAGTTGTAAAATTACAATTTGTAATCGTAAAAATACATGCAAAATGTATCGACTTCAAATCCCTTAGCGAGTAAAAAATGTGCTGTCGTAAATTTACAACTTAAATTATAATTCAAGTTTACAAAATTTTTGTAAGTTTACGACGATATTTTTTACAGTGTGTTGTTAATAATATAAAGAAATGTAGACATTGCTGCTCTGTATGGAATATTATTGCGCACTAAGTTAAAATGTGGCATTGCGAGACTGTGCGAAAACGGTTTTGTCACCTCTGCTGTCGTGCGATACGACTGTATGCTTTAGGTGGGGCTGGTGGGGAGTGGGGGATGAGGCAGTTAATGTGCCGATAACGTTTCCAGGGCCAATCCTGGCATTAGCCATTTTGCTGGATTGGCAAGCATCCAGGCCGAGCGGACGCGGCGAGCGGAGACCGGCCCGAGTCCAGTCGGGCGCCCACTGAGCGGACAGAAACACACACCCCTACACGCACACACACACACACACACACACACATCCCCATTCCAGTCCAGTTCTATTCGTACTGCGACAAAAGATCCCAGTGAGCAGTGTGTACAGAGGGCAAGGGAATAGAAGCATGGGGAACAAGAACATCCCCCCCCTCCCCCCTTTTAAAACATTTCGCGGTGCTGCAATCGAATCTCTCTCCCTCCCATTGTACTCCACCCGCTCGCGCACCTTGATTCATTTTTCATCTTGCGCAGAGGAGCGGCGATGGAGCCGGTCGGATTACAATCCGCTCGTATTAGGGGTCGTTACGGGCCGCGCGAAATGAGCGACGTTCTAATGAAACGCGCAGCGCTCGGCGCAGCGGGTCACGGGCCGCGGCGGGCGGCTAATTCGAGGTCGGTGTGGCGGGAGAGAGTTTACATGGCGAAAGGATTATTGTATTAGCTTGGGCCATTTTGGGCTCTTTTTGCATCAAAACTATTCTGAGGGCAACGATAGGATAGGGCGCCAAAACTACGAAGCACAGTTATTGGTCAATTACACTAGCACCACACTTCCTGGAAAAAGAACAAAGAACTTGACCAGTACTTTATTGTAGTCAATCTCCCGTCTCACGGTCATCCTGTATTTGCTAAGTACGGTGTTTTAAGTATACGGAGTACAGGTTTTTTTAATGGCGGTTTATGGGCACCGCAGTATGTACGGTACGTACCGGGTGATTCAGAGCACGCGCCGCCGTGTTGCGGGTTTGCCTATCCTCGACTCGGCGGGCGCACAGCTGAGAGGTGAGGAGGGGACCACTCGTATTCTCGGTGTAAATTGCGGCCTGCCTGCCGGCTTCGCTTTCCAAAACGACCAAAAGTAGCTGAAAACGCGCACATTTTCAGCTTGTTTGATTGATCTGATGTTTTCCAAAACAAAAGAAGAAACACGCCGAGGGATGCATTTACTGATGATGAGCGCGTTGATGAAGTAGTGCCGGTGCCCCTATGGGGCATGCGGCCGGGGGTAATCACCCCGTGCATGCGGCAGGGGGAGCTCAACAAACAACCGCGTTGATGACGACCGGGCTGCTGCCGCCGCCTATAGGCGCGCCCCTCTGGTGGCCACGCCACGGCGGTAGGCTGCCCCGTAATTTTCATTTCATTTCGGCGCTGGAAATGAATTCGATGAAATGAAGTTAACCGCAAGCCCACCCACATCACACATTTGCCATGGTGCAGTGTTATGTATTCCTCTTATTTTTTATTCATGTAGAAAAGGGTTTTTTTCCGCGCCTTTACAAAAAAAGGAATGTTTTTAGCACGTGCCGCGAACGACGCCTCTTTTTCCATTCCCCCTCGTCCTCTCGACCAGCAGCACCAGCACCACCAGCAGTACGACGAGCAGCACTACCCTGCTCTCAAACAGAACTCGCTCCCCGTATGTCATCAGACAGGTCTGCTCTCCGCGCCAGCTCGACACGTTTTTCCATTTCAATTTATTCGAGTGGCCGAACCGCGCATTGACGGACGCGCTCCGCCGGCTGTGCCAAGACCACCAACTTCTGCTCTTCCCACCACCACCACCACCACCACTGCCAGCACCACCACCGCCGCCATCGCCACCACCACCATGCTGATCCTTTCCCCCCCTCCTGGCCCCCAACCTCCCCCGCACCCTTCGCCACTCCGCCATCTCCGTCCACGACCGTGTCCTTCCCCGTCCCTAATCCCCCCGCCCTCCGCCCACCCGTCGTGCTTCCTCCTCATGTGAAAAAGGCGGAGTAGGCTGTGCCGTGGGGCGCTGGCTGCCGCTGGCTGCCCGTGTACCTGGCGGCCGTCGACCTTCAGCAGGAGGGTGGCGGCGGGGTGGAGGGACCGCCACCGGACACATACGAGCGGACGCGGCGGGGGCGGACTTTGTCATGGGGACAGAAAGTATTTCCTGAGCCGACGGCGGGGGGCGGCGCGGGGCCGGTCCACCCCCGTTCCCTCGTTCACAGCATGTAATCGGCTTTAAGGCCCCGGCCCGTTGGCGCGGCGGCCGGCCGACACGGGGCGCCTCCTCCACTGCCATTCTGGGAGCCGCCGGCTGCTGTCCGATGTGCCTCTCCCCTCCGTCCCCCGCCCCTCAACCCTCGCCCGCGCCCTTATGGCTGCCACCAGCCGTCGCCAGCCGCCGTCGGCCAATTCGTTTCTCGCCGCCACCATACATTTCGGCCGCAACTTTAAATAATTGCCAACAGCGAGCAGCAGTGCTGGCAAATATCAACAACAACGGGACAGGCCCGGAGGGGCGCCGGCGCTGCTGGTGGT